>NW_027457069.1:22500-189761 GCF_040206685.1 Ascaphus truei | reverse complement strand
CCCTCACTCAGTGTAATTACTGATTCCCAGCTCCTCTCACTCAGTGTAATTACTGATTCCCAGCCCCCTCACTCAGTGTAATTTACTGATTCCCAGCTCCCCTCACTCAGTGTAATTACTGATCCCAGCTCCCCTCACTCAGTGTAATTACTGATCCCAGCTCCCCTCACTCAGTGTAATTACTGATTCCCAGCTCCCCTCACTCAGCGTAATTACTGATTCCAGCTCCTCTCACTCAGTGTATTACTGATTCCCAGCTCCCCTCACTCAGTGTAATTACTGATTCCCAGCTCCTCTCACTCAGCGTAATTACTGATTCCCAGCTCCCCTCACTCAGCGTAATTACTGATTCCCAGCTCCCCTCACTCAGCGTAATTACTGATTCCAGCTCCTCTCACTCAGCGTAATTACTGATTCCCAGCTCCTCTCACTCAGCGTAATTACTGATTCCCAGCTCCTCTCACTCAGCGTATTACTGATTCCCAGCTCCTCTCACTCAGTGTAATTACTGATTCCAGCTCCCCTCACTCAGTGTAATTACTGATTCCCAGCTCCCTCACTCAGTGTAATTACTGATTCCAGCTCCCCTCACTCAGCGTAATTACTGATTCAAGCTCCCTCACTCAGTGTAATTACTGATTCCCAGCTCCTCTCACTCAGGGTATTTACTGATTCCCAGCTCCTCTCACTCAGTGTAATTACTGATTCCCAGCTCCTCTCACTCAGTGTAATTACTGATTCCCAGCTCCCCTCTCACTCAGTGTAATTACTGATTCCCAGCTCCCCTCACTCAGTGTAATTACTGATTCCCAGCTCCCCTCACTCAGTGTAATTACTGATTCCCAGCTCCTCTCACTCAGCGTAATTACTGATTCCCAGCTCCCCTCACTCAGTGTATTACTGATTCCCAGCTCCCCTCACTCAGTGCAATTACTGATTCCCAGCTCCTCTCACTCAGTGTAATTACTGATTCCCAGCTCCCCTCACTCAGTGTAATTACTGATTCCAGCTCCTCTCACTCAGTGTAATTACTGATTCCCAGCTCCCCTCACTCAGCGTAATTACTGATTCCCAGCTCCTCTCACTCAGCGTAATTACTGTTTCCAGCTCCTCTCACTCAGCGTAATTACTGATTCCCAGCTCCTCTCACTCAGCGTAATTACTGATTCCAGGCTCCTCTCACTCAGCGTAATTACTGAGTCCCAGCTCCTCTCCACTCAGCGTAATTACTGATTCCCAGCTCCTCTCACTCAGTCGTAATTACTGATTCCCAGCTCCCCTCACTCAGTGTAATTACTGATTCCCAGCTCCCTCGACTCAGTGTAATTACTGAATCCAGCTCCCCTCACTCAGTGTAATTACTGATTCCCAGCTCCCCTCACTCAGTGTAATACTGATTCCCAGCTCCCCTCACTCAGTGTAATTACTGATCCCAGCTCCCTCACTCAGTGTAATTACTGATTCCCAGCTCCCTCACTCAGCGTAATTACTGATTCCAGCTCCCCTCACTCAGTGTAATTACTGATTCCAGCTCCTCTCACTCAGCGTAATTACTGATTCCCAGCTCCCCTCACTCAGTGTAATACTGATTCCCAGCTCCCTCACTCAGCGTAATTACTGATTCCCAGCTCCTCTCAACTCAGCGTAATTACTGATTCCAGCTCCTCTCACTCAGCGTAATTACTGATTCCCAGCTCCTCTCACTCAGCGTAATTACTGATTCCCAGCTCCTCTCACTCAGTGTAATTACTGATTCCAGCTCCCCTCACTCAGTGTAATTACTGATTCCAGCTCCCCTCACTCAGTGTAAACTACTTGATTCCAGCTCCCCTCACTCAGTGTAATTACTGATTCCCAGCTCCCCTCACTCAGTGTAATTACTGATCCAGCTCCTCTCACGCAGTGTAATTACTGATTCCAGCTCCTCTCACTCAGTGTAATTACTGATTCCCAGCTCCTCTCACTAAGCGTATTACTGATTCCCAGCTCCTCTCACTCAGCGTAATTACTGATTCCAGCTCCTCTCACTCAGTGTAATTACTGATTCCAGCTCCCCTCTCACTCAGTGTAATTACTGATTCCAGCTCCCCTCACTCAGTGTAATTACTGACTCCCAGCTCCTCTCACTCAGCGTAATTACTGATTCCCAGCTCCCCTCACTCAGTGTATTACTGATTCCCAGCTCCCTCACTCAGTGTAATTACTGATTCCCAGCTCCTCTCACTCAGTGTAATTACTGATTCCCAGCTCCTCTCACTCAGCGTAATTACTGATTCCCAGCTCCTCTCACTCAGTGTAATTACTGATTCCAGCTCCTCGCACTCAGTGTAATTACTGATTCCAGCTCCTCTCACTCAGCGTAATTATGATTCCCAGCTCCCCTCACTCAGTGTAATTACTGATTCCCAGCTCCTCTCACTCAGTGTAATTACTGATTCCCAGCTCCTCTCACTCAGTGAATTACTGATTCCCAGCTTCCCTCACTCAGTGTAATTACTGATCCCAGCTCCTCTCACTCAGCGTAATTACTGATTCCCAGCTCCTCTCACTCAGCGTAAGTACTGATTCCAGCTCCCCTCACTCAGCGTAATTACTGATTCCAGCTCCCTCACTCAGTGTAATTACTGATTCCAGCTCCCCTCACTCAGTGTAATTACTGATTCCCAGCTCCCCTCACTCAGTGTAAATACTGATTCCCAGCTCCTCTCACTCAGTGTAATTACTGATTCCCAGCTCCTCTCACTCAGCGTAATTACTGATTCCCAGCTCCCCTCACTCAGTGTAATTACTGATTCCCAGCTCCCCTCACTCAGCGTAATTACTGATTCCCAGCTCCTCTCACTCAGCGTAATTACTGATTCCCAGCTCTCTCACTCAGCGTAATTGCTGATTCCTCAGCTCCTCTCACTCAGCGTAATTGCTGATTCCCAGCTCCTCTCACTCAGTGTAATTACTGATTCCCAGCTCCCCTCACTCAGCGTAATTACTGATTCCCAGCTCCCTCACTCAGCGTATTACTGATTCCAGCTCCCCTCACTCAGCGTAATTACTGATTCCCAGCTCCCTCACTCAGTGTAATTACTGATTCCCAGCTCCTCTCACTCAGTGTAATTACTGATTCCCCAGCTCCTCTCACTCAGTGTAATTACTGATTCCCAGCTCCTCTCACTCAGTGTAATTACTGATTCCCAGCTCCCCTCACTCAGTGTAATTACTGATTCCCAGCTCCTCTCACTCAGTGTAATTACTGATTCCCAGCTCCCTCACTCAGTGTAATTACTGATTCCCAGCTCCTCTCACTCAGTGTAATTACTGATTCCCAGCTCCTCTCACTCAGTGTAATTACTGATTCCCAGCTCCTCTCACTCAGTGTAATTACTGATTCCCAGCTCCCCTCACTCAGTGTAATTACTGATTCCCAGCTCCCCTCACTCAGCGTAATACTGATTCAGCTCCCTCACTCAGTGTAATTACTGATTCCCAGCTCCTCTCACTCAGTGTAGTTACTGATTCCCAGCTCCTCTCACTCAGTGTAATTACTGATTCCCAGCTCCTCTCACTCAGTGTAATTACTGATTCCCAGCTCCTCTCACTCAGTATTCTGATTCCCAGCTCCCCACTCAGTGTAATTACTGATTCCCAGCTCCTCTCACTCAGTGTAATTACTGATTCCCAGCTCCTCTCACTCAGTGTAATTACTGATTCCCAGCTCCTCTCACTCAGTGTAATTACTGATTCCAGCTCCTCTCACTCAGTGTAATTACTGATTCCCAGCTCCTCTCACTCAGTGTAATTACTGATTCCCAGCTCCTCTCACTCAGTGTAATTACTGATTCCCAGCTCCCCTCACTCAGTGAATTACTGATTCCAGCTCCTCTCACTCAGTGTAATTACTGATTCCCAGCTCCCTCACTCAGTGTAATTACTGATTCCCAGCTCCTCTCACTCAGTGTAATTACTGATTCCCAGCTCCCTCACTCAGTGTAATACTGATTCCCAGCTCCTCTCACTCAGTGTAATTACTGATTCCCAGCTCCCCTCACTCAGTGTAATTACTGATTCCCAGCTCCCTCACTCAGCGTAATTACTGATTCCCAGCTCCCTCACTCAGTGTAATTACTGATTCCAGCTCCTCTCACTCAGTGTAATTACTGATTCCCAGCTCCTCTCACTCAGCGTAATTACTGATTCCCAGCTCCTCTCACTCAGTGTAATTACTGATTCCCAGCTCCTCTCACTCAGTGTAATTACTGATTCCCAGCTCCTCTCACTCAGCGTAATTACTGATTCCCAGCTCCTCTCACTCAGTGTAATTACTGATTCCAGCTCCTCTCACTCAGTGTAATTACTGATTCCCAGCTCCTCTCACTCAGTGTAATTACTGATTCCCAGCTCCCTCACTCAGTGTAATTACTGATTCCCAGCTCCTCTCACTCAGCGTAATTACTGATTCCCAGCTCCTCTCACTCAGTCGTAATTACTGATTCCCAGCTCCCCTCACTCAGCGTAATTACTGATTCCCAGCTCCCCTCACTCAGTGTAATTACTGATTCCAGCTCCCTCACTCAGTGTAATTACTGATTCCCAGCTCCCCTCACTCAGTGTAAATACTGATTCCCAGCTCCTCTCACTCAGTGTAATTACTGATTCCAGCTCCTCTCACTCAGCGTAATTACTGATTCCCAGCTCCCCTCACTCAGTGTAATTACTGATTCCCAGCTCCCCTCACTCAGCGTAATTACTGATTCCCAGCTCCTCTCACTCAGTGTAATTACTGATTCCCAGCTCCCTCACTCAGCGTAATTACTGATTCCCAGCTCCTCTCACTCAGTGTAATTACTGATTCCCAGCTCCTCTCACTCAGTGTAATTACTGATTCCCAGCTCCCCTCACTCAGTGTAATTACTGATTCCCAGCTCCCTCACTCAGCGTAATTACTGATTCCCAGCTCCCTCACTCAGTGTAATTACTGATTCCCAGCTCCCCTCACTCAGTGTAATTACTGATTCCAGCTCCTCTCACTCAGTGTAATTACTGATTCCCAGCTCCTCTCACTCAGTGTAATTACTGATTCCCAGCTCCTCTCACTCAGGTAATTACTGATTCCCAGCTCCCTCACTCAGTGTAATTACTGATTCCCAGCTCCTCTCACTCAGTGTAATTACTGATTCCAGCTCCCCTCACTCAGTGTAATTACTGATTCCCAGCTCCTCTCACTCAGTGTAATTACTGATTCCCAGCTCCTCTCACTCAGTGTAATTACTGATTCCCAGCTCCTCTCACTCAGTGTAATTACTGATTCCCAGCTCCCCTCACTCAGTGTAATTACTGATTCCCAGCTCCCCTCACTCAGCGTAATTACTGATTCCCAGCTCCCCTCACTCAGTGTAATTACTGATTCCCAGCTCCTCTCACTCAGTGTAATTACTGATTCCCAGCTCCTCTCACTCAGTGTAATTACTGATTCCCAGCTCCTCTCACTCAGTGTAATTACTGATTCCCAGCTCCTCTCACTCAGTGTAATTACTGATTCCCAGCTCCCTCACTCAGTGTAATTACTGATTCCCAGCTCCCCTCACTCAGTGTAATTACTGATTCCCAGCTCCTCTCACTCAGTGTAATTACTGATTCCCAGCTCCTCTCACTCAGTGTAATTACTGATTCCCAGCTCCTCTCACTCAGTGTAATTACTGATTCCCAGCTCCTCTCACTCAGTGTAATTACTGATTCCCAGCTCCCTCACTCAGTGTAATTACTGATTCCCAGCTCCCTCACTCAGTGTAATTACTGATTCCAGCTCCTCTCACTCAGTGTAATTACTGATTCCAGCTCCTCTCACTCAGTGTAATTACTGATTCCCAGCTCCTCTCACTCAGGTGTAATTACTGATTCCCAGCTCCTCTCACTCAGTGTAATTACTGATTCCCAGCTCCTCTCACTCAGTGTAATTACTGATTCCAGCTCCCTCACTCAGCGTAATTACTGATTCCCAGCTCCCTCACTCAGTGTAATTACTGATTCCCAGCTCCCCTCACTCAGTGTAATTACTGATTCCCAGCTCCTCTCACTCAGTGTAATTACTGATTCCCAGCTCCTCTCACTCAGTGTAATTACTGATTCCCAGCTCCTCTCACTCAGTGTAATTACTGATTCCCAGCTCCTCTCACTCAGTGTAATTACTGATTCCCAGCTCCCTCACTCAGTGTAATTACTGATTCCCAGCTCCTCTCACTCAGTGTAATTACTGATTCCCAGCTCCTCTCACTCAGTGTAATTACTGATTCCCAGCTCCTCTCACTCAGCGTAATTACTGATTCCCAGCTCCTCTCACTCAGTGTAATTACTGATTCCCAGCTCCTCTCACTCAGCGTAATTACTGATTCCCAGCTTGATTCCCAGCTCCTCTCACTCAGCGTAATTACTGATTCCAGCTCCCCTCACTCAGTGTAATTACTGATTCCCAGCTCCCCTCAACGTCAGTGTAATTACTGATTCCCAGCTCCTCTCACTCAGTGTAATTACTGATTCCAGCTCCTCTCACTCAGTGTAATTACTGATTCACAGCTCTCTCACTCAGTGTAATTCTGATTCCCAGCTCCTCTCACTCAGCGTAATTACTGATTCCAGCTCCTCTCACTCAGTGTAATTACTGATACCCAGCTCCCCTCACTCAGTGTAATTACTGATTCCCAGCTCCTCTCACTCAGCGTAATTACTGATTCCAGCTCTCTCACTCAGCGTAATTACTGATTCCCAGCTCCTCTCACTCAGCGTAATTACTGATTCCCAGCTCCTCTCACTCAGTGTAATTACTGATTCCCAGCTCCTCTCACTCAGTGTAATTACTGATTCCAGCTCCCCTCACTCAGTGTAATTACTGATTCCCAGCTCCTCTCACTAAGTGTAATTACTGATTCCCAGCTCCTCTCACTCAGCGTAATTACTGATTCCTAGCTCCTCTCACTCAGTGTAATTACTGATTCCCAGCTCCCTCTCACTCAGTGTAATTACTGATTCCCAGCTCCCTCACTCAGTGTAATTACTGATTCCCAGCTCCTCTCACTCAGTGTAATTACTGATTCCAGCTCCTCTCACTCAGCGTAATTACTGATTCCAGCTCCTCTCACTCAGTGTAATTACTGATTCCCAGCTCCTCTCACTCAGTGTAATTACTGATTCCCAGCTCCTCTCACTCAGCGTAATTACTGATTCCCAGCTCCCCTCACTCAGTGTAATTACTGATTCCCAGCTCCTCTCACTCAGTGTAATTACTGATTCCAGCTCCTCTCACTCAGTGTAATTACTGATTCCCAGCTTCCCTCACTCAGTGTAATTACTGATTCCCAGCTCCTCTCACTCAGCGTAATTACTGATTCCCAGCTCCTCTCACTCAGCGTAATTACTGATTCCCAGCTCCCCTCACTCAGCGTAATTACTGATTCCCAGCTCCCCTCACTCAGTGTAATTACTGATTCCAGCTCCCCTCACTCAGTGTAATTACTGATTCCCAGCTCCCCTCACTCAGTGTAATTACTGATTCCCAGCTCCTCTCACTCAGTGTAATTACTGATTCCCAGCTCCTCTCACTCAGCGTAATTACTGATTCCCAGCTCCCCTCACTCAGTGTAATTACTGATTCCCAGCTCCCCTCACTCAGCGTAATTACTGATTCCAGCTCCTCTCACTCAGTGTAATTACTGATTCCCAGCTCCTCTCACTCAGCGTAATTGCTGATTCCCAGCTCCTCTCACTCAGCGTAATTACTGATTCCCAGCTCCTCTCACTCAGTGTAATTACTGATTCCAGCTCCCCTCACTCAGTGTAATACTGATTCCCAGCTCCCCTCACTCAGTGTAATTACTGATTCCCAGCTCCCCTCACTCAGCGTAATTACTGATTCCCAGCTCCCCTCACTCAGTGTAATTACTGATTCCAGCTCCTCTCACTCAGTGTAATTACTGATTCCCAGCTCCTCTCACTCAGTGTAATTACTGATTCCCAGCTCCTCTCACTCAGTGTAATTACTGATTCCCAGCTCCCTCACTCAGTGTAATTACTGATTCCCAGCTCCTCTCACTCAGTGTAATTACTGATTCCCAGCTCCCCTCACTCAGTGTAATTACTGATTCCCAGCTCCTCTCACTCAGTGTAATTACTGATTCCCAGCTCCTCTCACTCAGTGTAATTACTGATTCCCAGCTCCTCTCACTCAGTGTAATTACTGATTCCCAGCTCCCCTCACTCAGTGTAATTACTGATTCCCAGCTCCCCTCACTCAGCGTAATTACTGATTCCCAGCTCCCCTCACTCAGTGTAATTACTGATTCCCAGCTCCTCTCACTCAGTGTAGTTACTGATTCCCAGCTCCTCTCACTCAGTGTAATTACTGATTCCCAGCTCCTCTCACTCAGTGTAATTACTGATTCCCAGCTCCTCTCACTCAGTGTAATTACTGATTCCCAGCTCCCTCACTCAGTGTAATTACTGATTCCCAGCTCCTCTCACTCAGTGTAATTACTGATTCCCAGCTCCTCTCACTCAGTGTAATTACTGATTCCCAGCTCCTCTCACTCAGTGTAATTACTGATTCCCAGCTCCTCTCACTCAGCGTAATTACTGATTCCCAGCTCCTCTCACTCAGCGTAATTACTGATTCCCAGCTCCCCTCACTCAGTGTAATTACTGATTCCCAGCTCCCCTCACTCAGTGTAATTACTGATTCCCAGCTCCTCTCACTCAGTGTAATTACTGATTCCCAGCTCCTCTCACTCAGTGTAATTACTGATTCCCAGCTCCTCTCACTCAGTGTAATTACTGATTCCCAGCTCCTCTCACTCAGCGTAATTACTGATTCCCAGCTCCTCTCACTCAGTGTAATTACTGATTCCCAGCTCCCCTCACTCAGTGTAATTACTGATTCCCAGCTCCTCTCACTCAGCGTAATTACTGATTCCCAGCTCCTCTCACTCAGCGTAATTACTGATTCCCAGCTCCTCTCACTCAGCGTAATTACTGATTCCCAGCTCCTCTCACTCAGTGTAATTACTGATTCCCAGCTCCTCTCACTCAGTGTAATTACTGATTCCCAGCTCCCTCACTCAGTGTAATTACTGATTCCCAGCTCCTCTCACTCAGTGTAATTACTGATTCCCAGCTCCTCTCACTCAGCGTAATTACTGATTCCCAGCTCCTCTCACTCAGCGTAATTACTGATTCCCAGCTCCCCTCACTCAGCGTAATTACTGATTCCCAGCTCCCCTCACTCAGTGTAATTACTGATTCCCAGCTCCTCTCACTCAGTGTAATTACTGATTCCCAGCTCCTCTCACTCAGTGTAATTACTGATTCCCAGCTCCCCTCACTCAGTGTAATTACTGATTCCCAGCTTCTCTCACTCAGTGTAATTACTGATTCCCAGCTCCCCTCACTCAGCGTAATTACTGATTCCCAGCTCCTCTCACTCAGTGTAATTACTGATTCCCAGCTCCCCTCACTCAGTGTAATTACTGATTCCCAGCTCCTCTCACTCAGTGTAATTACTGATTCCCAGCTCCTCTCACTCAGTGTAATTACTGATTCCCAGCTCCTCTCACTCAGTGTAATTACTGATTCCCAGCTCCTCTCACTCAGCGTAATTACTGATTCCCAGCTCCTCTCACTCAGTGTAATTACTGATTCCCAGCTCCCCTCTCACTCAGTGTAATTACTGATTCCCAGCTCCCCTCACTCAGTGTAATTACTGATTCCCAGCTCCTCTCACTCAGTGTAATTACTGATTCCCAGCTCCTCTCACTCAGCGTAATTACTGATTCCCAGCTCCTCTCACTCAGTGTAATTACTGATTCCCAGCTCCCCTCACTCAGTGTAATTACTGATTCCCAGCTCCTCTCACTCAGTGTAATTACTGATTCCCAGCTCCTCTCACTCAGCGTAATTACAGATTCCCAGCTCCTCTCACTCAGTGTAATTACTGATTCCCAGCTCCTCTCACTCAGTGTAATTACTGATTCCTAGCTCCTCTCACTCAGCGTAATTACTGATTCCCAGCTCCCCTCACTCAGTGTAATTACTGATTCCCAGCTCCTCTCACTCAGTGTAATTACTGATTCCCAGCTCCTCTCACTCAGTGTAATTACTGATTCCCAGCTCCTCTCACTCAGTGTAATTACTGATTCCCAGCTCCTCTCACTCAGTGTAATTACTGATTCCCAGCTCCTCTCACTCAGTGTAATTACTGATTCCCAGCTCCTCTCACTCAGTGTAATTACTGATTCCCAGCTCCTCTCACTCAGCGTAATTACTGATTCCCAGCTCCTCTCACTCAGTGTAATTACTGATTCCCAGCTCCCTCTCACTCAGTGTAATTACTGATTCCCAGCTCCTCTCACTCAGTGTAATTACTGATTCCCAGCTCCTCTCACTCAGCGTAATTACTGATTCCCAGCTCCTCTCACTCAGCGTAATTACTGATTCCCAGCTCCCCTCACTCAGCGTAATTACTGATTCCCAGCTCCCCTCACTCAGCGTAATTACTGATTCCCAGCTCCTCTCACTCAGTTTAATTACTGATTCCCAGCTCCTCTCACTCAGTGTAATTACTGATTCCCAGCTCCCCTCACTCAGTGTAATTACTGATTCCCAGCTCCTCTCACTCAGTGTAATTACTGATTCCCAGCTCCCCTCACTCAGTATAATAACTGATTCCCAGCTCCTCTCACTCAGTATAATAACTGATTCCCAGCTCCTCTCACTCAGCGTAATTACTGATTCCAGATCCTCTCACTCAGTGTAATTACTGATTCCCATCTCCCCTCACTCAGCGTAATTACTGATTCCCAGCTCCTCTCACTCAGCGTAATTACTGATTCCCAGCTCCCCTCACTCAGTGTAATTACTGATTCCCAGCTCCCCTCACTCAGTGTAATTACTGATTCCCAGCTCCCCTCACTCAGTGTAATTACTGATTCCCAGCTCCTCTCACTCAGCGTAATTACTGATTCCCAGCTCCTCTCACTCAGTGTAATTACTGATTCCCAGCTCCCCTCACTCAGCGTAATTACTGATTCCCAGCTCCCCTTACTCAGTGTAATTACTGATTCCCAGCTCCTCTCACTCAGCGTAATTACTGATTCCCAGCTCCTCTCACTCAGCGTAATTACTGATTCCCAGCTCCTCTCACTCAGTGTAATTACTGATTCCCAGCTCCCCTCACTCAGCGTAATTACTGATTCCCAGCTCCTCTCACTCAGTGTAATTACTGATTCCCAGCTCCTCTCACTCAGTGTAATTACTGATTCCCAGCTCCTCTCACTCAGCGTAATTACTGATTCCCAGCTCCTCTCACTCAGTGTAATTACTGATTCCCAGCTCCCCTCTCACTCAGTGTAATTACTGATTCCCAGCTCCCCTCACTCAGTGTAATTACTGATTCCCAGCTCCCCTCACTCAGCGTAATTACTGATTCCCAGCTCCTCTCACTCAGTGTAATTACTGATTCCCAGCTCCTCTCACTCAGTGTAATTACTGATTCCCAGCTCCTCTCACTCAGCGTAATTACTGATTCCCAGCTCCTCTCACTCAGTGTAATTACTGATTCCCAGCTCCTCTCACTCAGTGTAATTACTGATTCCCAGCTCCTCTCACTCAGCGTAATTACTGATTCCCAGCTCCTCTCACTCAGCGTAATTACTGATTCCCAGCTCCTCTCACTCAGTGTAATTACTGATTCCCAGCTCCTCTCACTCAGTGTAATTACTGATTCCCAGCTCCTCTCACTCAGTGTAATTACTGATTCCCAGCTCCTCTCACTCAGTGTAATTACTGATTCCCAGCTCCTCTCACTCAGTGTAATTACTGATTCCCAGCTCCTCTCACTCAGTGTAATTACTGATTCCCAGCTCCTCTCACTCAGTGTAATTACTGATTCCCAGCTCCTCTCACTCAGCGTAATTACTGATTCCCAGCTCCTCTCACTCAGTGTAATTACTGATTCCCAGCTCCCCTCTCACTCAGTGTAATTACTGATTCCCAGCTCCTCTCACTCAGTGTAATTACTGATTCCCAGCTCCTCTCACTCAGCGTAATTACTGATTCCCAGCTCCTCTCACTCAGCGTAATTACTGATTCCCAGCTCCCTCACTCAGCGTAATTACTGATTCCCAGCTCCCCTCACTCAGCGTAATTACTGATTCCCAGCTCCTCTCACTCAGTTTAATTACTGATTCCCAGCTCCTCTCACTCAGTGTAATTACTGATTCCCAGCTCCCCTCACTCAGTGTAATTACTGATTCCCAGCTCCTCTCACTCAGTGTAATTACTGATTCCCAGCTCCCCTCACTCAGTATAATAACTGATTCCCAGCTCCTCTCACTCAGTATAATAACTGATTCCCAGCTCCTCTCACTCAGCGTAATTACTGATTCCCAGCTCCTCTCACTCAGTGTAATTACTGATTCCCATCTCCCTCACTCAGCGTAATTACTGATTCCCAGCTCCTCTCACTCAGCGTAATTACTGATTCCCAGCTCCCCTCACTCAGTGTAATTACTGATTCCCAGCTCCCCTCACTCAGTGTAATTACTGATTCCCAGCTCCCCTCACTCAGTGTAATTACTGATTCCCAGCTCCTCTCACTCAGCGTAATTACTGATTCCCAGCTCCTCTCACTCAGTGTAATTACTGATTCCCAGCTCCCCTCACTCAGCGTAATTACTGATTCCCAGCTCCCCTTACTCAGTGTAATTACTGATTCCCAGCTCCTCTCACTCAGCGTAATTACTGATTCCCAGCTCCTCTCACTCAGCGTAATTACTGATTCCCAGCTCCTCTCACTCAGTGTAATTACTGATTCCCAGCTCCCCTCACTCAGCGTAATTACTGATTCCCAGCTCCTCTCACTCAGTGTAATTACTGATTCCCAGCTCCCCTCACTCAGCGTAATTACTGATTCCCAGCTCCCCTCACTCAGTGTAATTACTGATTCCCAGCTCCTCTCACTCAGCGTAATTACTGATTCCCAGCTCCTCTCACTCAGCGTAATTACTGATTCCCAGCTCCTCTCACTCAGCGTAATTACTGATTCCCAGCTCCTCTCACTCAGCGTAATTACTGATTCCCAGCTCCTCTCACTCAGTGTAATTACTGATTCCCAGCTCCTCTCACTCAGCGTAATTACTGATTCCCAGCTCCTCTCACTCAGTGTAATTACTGATTCCCAGCTCCTCTCACTCAGTGTAATTACTGATTCCCAGCTCCTCTCACTCAGCGTAATTACTGATTCCCAGCTCCTCTCACTCAGTGTAATTACTGATTCCCAGCTCCTCTCACTCAGTGTAATTACTGATTCCCAGCTCCCCTCACTCAGTGTAATTACTGATTCCCAGCTCCTCTCACTCAGTGTAATTACTGATTTCCAGCTCCCCTCACTCAGTGTAATTACTGATTCCCAGCTCCCCTCACTCAGCGTAATTACTGATTCCCAGCTCGTCTCACTCAGTGTAATTACTGATTCCCAGCTCCCCTCACTCAGTGTAATTACTGATTCCCAGCTCCTCTCACTCAGTGTAATTACTGATTCCCAGCTCCTCTCACTCAGCGTAATTACTGATTCCCAGCTCCTCTCACTCAGTGTAATTACTGATTCCCAGCTCCTCTCACTCAGTGTAATTACTGATACCCAGCTCCCCTCACTCAGTGTAATTACTGATTCCCAGCTCCTCTCACTCAGCGTAATTACTGATTCCCAGCTCCTCTCACTCAGCGTAATTACTGATTCCCAGCTCCTCTCACTCAGCGTAATTACTGATTCCCAGCTCCTCTCACTCAGTGTAATTACTGATTCCAGCTCCTCTCACTCAGTGTAATTACTGATTCCCAGCTCCTCTCACTCAGTGTAATTACTGATTCCCAGCTCCTCTCACTCAGTGTAATTACTGATTCCCAGCTCCCCTCACTCAGTGTAATTACTGATTCCCAGCTCCTCTCACTCAGCGTAATTACTGATTCCCAGCTCCCCTCACTCAGTGTAATTACTGATTCCCAGCTCCTCTCACTCAGCGTAATTACTGATTCCCAGCTCCCCTCACTCAGCGTAATTACTGATTCCCAGCTCCCCTCACTCAGTGTAATTACTGATTCCCAGCTCCTCTCACTCAGTGTAATTACTGATTCCCAGCTCCCCTCACTCAGTGTAATTACTGATTCCCAGCTCCTCTCACTCAGTGTAATTACTGATTCCCAGCTCCCCTCACTCAGCGTAATTACTGATTCCCAGCTCCTCTCACTCAGCGTAATTACTGATTCCCAGCTCCCCTCACTCAGTGTAATTACTGATTCCC
Organism: Ascaphus truei; assembly: GCF_040206685.1. Taxonomy (NCBI): domain Eukaryota; kingdom Metazoa; phylum Chordata; class Amphibia; order Anura; family Ascaphidae; genus Ascaphus; species Ascaphus truei. The sequence continues at coordinate 175,425 of NW_027457069.1, read as the reverse complement.
AGCTCCTCTCACTCAGCGTAATTACTGATTCCCAGCTCCTCTCACTCAGTGTAATTACTGATTCCCAGCTCCTCTCACTCAGCGTAATTACTGATTCCCAGCTCCTCTCACTCAGTGTAATTACTGATTCCCAGCTCCCCTCACTCAGTGTAATTACTGATTCCCAGCTCCTCTCACTCAGCGTAATTACTGATTCCCAGCTCCTCTCACTCAGTGTAATTACTGATTCCCAGCTCCCCTCACCCAGTGTAATTACTGATTCCCAGCTCCCCTCACTCAGTGTAATTACTGATTCCCAGCTCCCCTCACTCAGCGTAATTACTGATTCCCAGCTCCTCTCACTCAGTGTAATTACTGATTCCCAGCTCCCCTCACTCAGCGTAATTACTGATTCCCAGCTCCTCTCACTCAGCGTAATTACTGATTCCCAGCTCCCCTCACTCAGCGTAATTACTGATTCCCAGCTCCTCTCACTCAGCGTAATAACTGATTCCCAGCTCCCCTCACTCAGTGTAATTACTGATTCCCAGCTCCCCTCACTCAGTGTAATTACTGATTCCCAGCTCCTCTCACTCAGCGTAATTACTGATTCCCAGCTCCCCTCACTCAGCGTAATTACTGATTCCCAGCTCCTCTCACTCAGCGTAATTACTGATTCCCAGCTCCCCTCACTCAGTGTAATTACTGATTCCCAGCTCCTCTCACTCAGCGTAATTACTGATTCCCAGCTCCTCTCACTCAGCGTAATTACTGATTCCCAGCTCCTCTCACTCAGTGTAATTACTGATTCCCAGCTCCTCTCACTCAGCGTAATTACTGATTCCCAGCTCCTCTCACTCAGTGTAATTACTGATTCCCAGCTCCCCTCACTCAGTGTAATTACTGATTCCCAGCTCCTCTCACTCAGCGTAATTACTGATTCCCAGCTCCTCTCACTCAGTGTAATTACTGATTCCCAGCTCCCCTCACTCAGTGTAATTACTGATTCCCAGCTCCCCTCACTCAGTGTAATTACTGATTCCCAGCTCCTCTCACTCAGCGTAATTACTGATTCCCAGCTCCCCTCACTCAGTGTAATTACTGATTCCCAGCTCCTCTCACTCAGTGTAATTACTGATTCCCAGCTCCTCTCACTCAGTGTAATTACTGATTCCCAGCTCCTCTCACTCAGTGTAATTACTGATTCCCAGCTCCTCTTACTCAGTGTAATTACTGATTCCCAGCTCCCCTCACTCAGCGTAATTACTGATTCCCAGCTCCTCTCACTCAGTGTAATTACTGATTCCCAGCTCCCCTCACTCAGCGTAATTACTGATTCCCAGCTCCTCTCACTCAGCGTAATTACTGATTCCCAGCTCCTCTCACTCAGCGTAATTACTGATTCCCAGCTCCTCTCACTCAGTGTAATTACTGATTCCCAGCTCCTCTCACTCAGTGTAATTACTGATTCCCAGCTCCCCTCACTCAGCGTAATTACTGATTCCCAGCTCCTCTCACTCAGTGTAATTACTGATTCCCAGCTCCCCTCACTCAGCGTAATTACTGATTCCCAGCTCCTCTCACTCAGCGTAATTACTGATTCCCAGCTCCTCTCACTCAGCGTAATTACTGATTCCCAGCTCCTCTCACTCAGTGTAATTACTGATTCCCAGCTCCCCTCAATCAGCGTAATTACTGATTCCCAGCTCCTCTCACTCAGTGCAATTACTGATTCCCAGCTCCCCTCACTCAGTGTAATTACTGATTCCCAGCTCCTCTCACTCAGCGTAATAACTGATTCCCAGCTCCTCTCACTCAGTGTAATTACTGATTCCCAGCTCCCCTCACTCAGCGTAATTACTGATTCCCAGCTCCCCTCACTCAGCGTAATTACTGATTCCCAGCTCCTCTCACTCAGTGTAATTACTGATTCCCAGCTCCTCTCACTCAGTGTAATTACTGATTCCCAGCTCCCCTCACTCAGCGTAATTACTGATTCCCAGCTCCTCTCACTCAGTGTAATTACTGATTCCCAGCTCCCCTCACTCAGTGTAATTACTGATTCCCAGCTCCTCTCACTCAGCGTAATTACTGATTCCCAGCTCCCCTCACTCAGTGTAATTACTGATTCCCAGCTCCTCTCACTCAGTGTAATTACTGATTCCCAGCTCCCCTCACTCAGTGTAATTACTGATTCCCAGCTCCCCTCACTCAGCGTAATTACTGATTCCCAGCTCCTCTCACTCAGTGTAATTACTGATTCCCAGCTCCCCTCACTCAGTGTAATTACTGATTCCCAGCTCCCCTCACTCAGCGTAATTACTGATTCCCAGCTCCTCTCACTCAGTGTAATTACTGATTCCCAGCTCCCCTCACTCAGCGTAATTACTGATTCCCAGCTCCTCTCACTCAGTGTAATTACTGATTCCCAGCTCCTCTCACTCAGTGTAATTACTGATTCCCAGCTCCTCTCACTCAGCGTAATTACTGATTCCCAGCTCCTCTCACTCAGTGTAATTACTGATTCCCAGCTCCTCTCACTCAGCGTAATTACTGATTCCCAGCTCCCCTCACTCAGTGTAATTACTGATTCCCAGCTCCCCTCACTCAGTGTAATTACTGATTCCCAGCTCCCCTCACTCAGCGTAATTACTGATTCCCAGCTCCTCTCACTCAGCGTAATTACTGATTCCCAGCTCCTCTCACTCAGCGTAATTACTGATTCCCAGCTCCTCTCACTCAGTGTAATTACTGATTCCCAGCTCCCCTCACTCAGTGTAATTACTGATTCCCAGATCCTCTCACTCAGTGTAATTACTGATTCCCAGCTCCTCTCACTCAGCGTAATTACTGATTCCCAGCTCCTCTCACTCAGCGTAATTACTGATTCCCAGCTCCTCTCACTCAGCGTAATTACTGATTCCCAGCTCCTCTCACTCAGTGTAATTACTGATTCCCAGCTCCCCTCACTCAGCGTAATTACTGATTCCCAGCTCCCCTCACTCAGTGTAATTACTGATTCCCAGCTCCTCTCACTCAGCGTAATTACTGATTCCCAGCTCCTCTCACTCAGCGTAATTACTGATTCCCAGCTCCTCTCACTCAGTGTAATTACTGATTCCCAGCTCCCCTCACTCAGCGTAATTACTGATTCCCAGCTCCCCTCACTCAGTGTAATTACTGATTCCCAGCTCCTCTCACTCAGCGTAATTACTGATTCCCAGCTCCTCTCACTCAGCGTAATTACTGATTCCCAGCTCCTCTCACTCAGTGTAATTACTGATTCCCAGCTCCCCTCACTCAGCGTAATTACTGATTCCCAGCTCCCCTCACTCAGTGTAATTACTGATTCCCAGCTCCTCTCACTCAGCGTAATTACTGATTCCCAGCTCCTCTCACTCAGCGTAATTACTGATTCCCAGCTCCCCTCACTCAGTGTAATTACTGATTCACAGCTCCTCTCACTCAGTGTAATTACTGATTCCCAGCTCCCCTCACTCAGTGTAATTACTGATTCCCAGCTCCTCTCACTCAGTGTAATTACTGATTCCCAGCTCCCCTCACTCAGCGTAATTACTGATTCCCAGCTCCTCTCACTCAGTGTAATTACTGATTCCCAGCTCCCCTCACTCAGCGTAATTACTGATTCCCAGATCCTCTCACTCAGTGTAATTACTGATTCCCAGCTCCCCTCACTCAGTGTAATTACTGATTCCCAGCTCCTCTCACTCAGCGTAATTACTGATTCCCAGCTCCTCTCACTCAGCGTAATTACTGATTCCCAGCTCCTCTCACTCAGCGTAATTACTGATTCCCAGCTCCCCTCACTCAGCGTAATTACTGATTCCCAGCTCCCCTCACTCAGCGTAATTACTGATTCCCAGCTCCTCTCACTCAGTGTAATTACTGATTCCCAGCTCCTCTCACTCAGTGTAATTACTGATTCCCAGCTCCTCTCACTCAGCGTAATTACTGATTCCCAGATCCTCTCACTCAGTGTAATTACTGATTCCCAGCTCCCCTCACTCAGTGTAATTACTGATTCCCAGCTCCCCTCACTCAGCGTAATTACTGATTCCCAGCTCCTCTCACTCAGCGTAATTACTGATTCCCAGCTCCCCTCATTCAGTGTAATTACTGATTCCCAGCTCCTCTCACTCAGTGTAATTACTGATTCCCAGCTCCCCTCACTCAGTGTAATTACTGATTCCCAGATCCTCTCACTCAGCGTAATTACTGATTCCCAGCTCCTCTCACTCAGCGTAATTACTGATTCCCAGCTCCTCTCACTCAGCGTAATTACTGATTCCCAGCTCCTCTCACTCAGTGTAATTACTGATTCCCAGCTCCTCTCACTCAGTGTAATTACTGATTCCCAGCTCCCCTCACTCAGTGTAATTACTGATTCCCAGCTCCTCTCACTCAGTGTAATTACTGATTCCCAGCTCCCCTCACTCAGTGTAATTACTGATTCCCAGATCCTCTCACTCAGCGTAATTACTGATTCCCAGCTCCTCTCACTCAGCGTAATTACTGATTCCCAGCTCCTCTCACTCAGCGTAATTACTGATTCCCAGCTCCCCTCACTCAGTGTAATTACTGATTCCCAGCTCCCCTCACTCAGCGTAATTACTGATTCCCAGATCCTCTCACTCAGTGTAATTACTGATTCCCAGCTCCCCTCACTCAGTGTAATTACTGATTCCCAGCTCCTCTCACTCAGCGTAATTACTGATTCCCAGCTCCTCTCACTCAGCGTAATTACTGATTCCCAGCTCCTCTCACTCAGCGTAATTACTGATTCCCAGCTCCTCTCACTCAGTGTAATTACTGATTCCCAGCTCCCCTCACTCAGTGTAATTACTGATTCCCAGCTCCCCTCACTCAGCGTAATTACTGATTCCCAGATCCTCTCACTCAGTGTAATTACTGATTCCCAGCTCCCCTCACTCAGTGTAATTACTGATTCCCAGCTCCCCTCACTCAGCGTAATTACTGATTCCCAGCTCCTCTCACTCAGCGTAATTACTGATTCCCAGCTCCTCTCACTCAGCGTAATTACTGATTCCCAGCTCCTCTCACTCAGCGTAATTACTGATTCCCAGCTCCCCTCATTCAGTGTAATTACTGATTCCCAGCTCCCCTCACTCAGTGTAATTACTGATTCCCAGATCCTCTCACTCAGCGTAATTACTGATTCCCAGCTCCTCTCACTCAGCGTAATTACTGATTCCCAGCTCCTCTCACTCAGCGTAATTACTGATTCCCAGCTCCTCTCACTCAGTGTAATTACTGATTCCCAGCTCCCCTCACTCAGTGTAATTACTGATTCCCAGCTCCTCTCACTCAGCGTAATTACTGATTCCCAGCTCCCCTCACTCAGCGTAATTACTGATTCCCAGCTCCCCTCACTCAGTGTAATTACTGATTCCCAGCTCCCCTCACTCAGCGTAATTACTGATTCCCAGCTCCTCTCACTCAGTGTAATTACTGATTCCCAGCTCCTCTCACTCAGTGTAATTACTGATTCCCAGCTCCCCTCACTCAGTGTAATTACTGATTCCCAGCTCCTCTCACTCAGCGTAATTACTGATTCCCAGCTACCCTCACTCAGTGTAATTACTGATTCCCAGCTCCCCTCACTCAGCGTAATTACTGATTCCCAGCTCCTCTCACTCAGCGTAATTACTGATTCCCAGCTCCCCTCACTCAGTGTAATTACTGATTCCCAGCTCCTCTCACTCAGTGTAATTACTGATTCCCAGCTCCTCTCACTCAGTGTAATTACTGATTCCCAGCTCCTCTCACTCAGTGTAATTACTGATTCCCAGCTCCTCTCACTCAGCGTAATTACTGATTCCCAGCTCCCCTCACTCAGCGTAATTACTGATTCCCAGCTCCTCTCACTCAGCGTAATTACTGATTCCCAGCTCCCCTCACTCAGTGTAATTACTGATTCCCAGCTCCTCTCACTCAGTGTAATTACTGATTCCCAGCTCCTCTCACTCAGTGTAATTACTGATTCCCAGCTCCTCTCACTCAGTGTAATTACTGATTCCCAGCTCCCCTCACTCAGTGTAATTACTGATTCCCAGCTCCCCTCACTCAGTGTAATTACTGATTCCCAGCTCCCCTCACTCAGCGTAATTACTGATTCCCAGCTCCTCTCACTCAGTGTAATTACTGATTCCCAGCTCCCCTCACTCAGCGTAATTACTGATTCCCAGCTCCTCTCACTCAGCGTAATTACTGATTCCCAGATCCCCTCACTCAGCGTAATTACTGATTCCCAGCTCCTCTCACTCAGCGTAATAACTGATTCCCAGCTCCCCTCACTCAGTGTAATTACTGATTCCCAGCTCCCCTCACTCAGTGTAATTACTGATTCCCAGCTCCTCTCACTCAGCGTAATTACTGATTCCCAGCTCCCCTCACTCAGCGTAATTACTGATTCCCAGCTCCTCTCACTCAGCGTAATTACTGATTCCCAGCTCCCCTCACTCAGCGTAATTACTGATTCCCAGCTCCTCTCACTCAGCGTAATTACTGATTCCCAGCTCCCCTCACTCAGTGTAATTACTGATTCCCAGCTCCTCTCACTCAGTGTAATTACTGATTCCCAGCTCCTCTCACTCAGTGTAATTACTGATTCCCAGCTCCTCTCACTCAGCGTAATTACTGATTCCCAGCTCCTCTCACTCAGTGTAATTACTGATTCCCAGCTCCTCTCACTCAGTGTAATTACTGATTCCCAGCTCCCCTCACTCAGTGTAATTACTGATTCCCAGCTCCTCTCACTCAGCGTAATTACTGATTCCCAGCTCCTCTCACTCAGTGTAATTACTGATTCCCAGCTCCCCTCACTCAGCGTAATTACTGATTCCCAGCTCCTCTCACTCAGTGTAATTACTGATTCCCAGCTCCTCTCACTCAGCGTAATTACTGATTCCCAGCTCCTCTCACTCAGTGTAATTACTGATTCCCAGCTCCCCTCACTCAGCGTAATTACTGATTCCCAGCTCCTCTCACTCAGTGTAATTACTGATTCCCAGCTCCCCTCACTCAGTGTAATTACTGATTCCCAGCTCCTCTCACTCAGCGTAATTACTGATTCCCAGCTCCTCTCACTCAGTGTAATTACTGATTCCCAGCTCCCCTCACTCAGTGTAATTACTGATTCCCAGCTCCTCTCACTCAGCGTAATTACTGACACATACACAGACACGGGTATGTAGTGACACACATACACAGACACGGGTATATAGTGACACACAGACACGGGTATATAGTGACACACATACACAGACACGGGTATATAGTGACACACATACAGAGACACGGGTATATAGTGACACACATACAGAGACACAGGTATATAGTGACACACAGACACAGGTATATAGTGACACACATACAGAGACACGAGTATATAGTGACACACAGACACGGGTATATAGTGACACACATACACAGACACGGGTATATAGTGACACACATACACAGACATGGGTATATAGTGACACACAGACACGGGTATATAGTGACACACATACACGGGTATATAGTGACACACACACAGACACGGGTATATAGTGACACACATACACGGGTATATAGTGACACACACACAGACACGGGTATATAGTGACACACATACACAGACACGGGTATATAGTGACACACAGACACGGGTATATAGTGACATACACACAGACACGGGTATATAGTGACACACAGACACGGGTATATAGTGACACACAGACACGGGTATATAGTGACACACATACACAGACACAGGTATATAGTGACACACATAGACACGGGTATATAGTGACACAAACACAGACACGGGTATATAGTGACACACATACACGGGTATATAGTGACACACATACACAGACACGGGTATATAGTGACACACAGACACGGGTATATAGTGACACACACACAGACACGGGTATATAGTGACACACATACACAGACACGGGTATATAGTGACACACAGACACGGGTATATAGTGACACACATACACAGACGCAGGTATATAGTGACACACACACAGACACGGGTATATAGTGACACAAACACAGACACGGGTATATAGTGACACACATGCACGGGTACATAGTGACACACACACACAGACATGGGTATATAGTGACACACATACACAGACATGGGTATATAGTGACACACATACACAGACACAGGTATATAGTGACACACAGACACGGGTACATAGTGACACACATACACAGACATGGGTATATAGTGACACACATACACAGACACAGGTATATAGTGACACGCATACAGAGACACGGGTATATAGTGACACACAGACACGGGTATATAGTGACACACATACACAGACATAGGTATATAGTGACACACATACACAGACACGGGTATATAGTGACACACATACACAGACACGGGTATATAGTGACACACATACACGGGTATATAGTGACACACAGACATGGGTATATAGTGACACACATACACAGACACGGGTATATAGTGACACACATACACAGACACGGGTATATAGTGACACACATACACAGACATGGGTATATAGTGACACACATACACAGACATGGGTATATAGTGACACACATGCCCGGGTATATAGTGACACACACACAGACACGGGTATATAGTGACACATACACAGACACGGGTATATAGTGACACACAGAAACGGGTATATAGTGACATACACACAGACACGGGTATATAGTGACACACAGACACGGGTATATAGTGACACACAGACGGGTATATAGTGACACACATACACAGACACAGGTATATAGTGACACACACACAGACACGGGTATATAGTGACACAAACACAGACACGGGTATATAGTGACACACATACATGGGTATATAGTGACACACACACAGACATGGGTATATAGTGACACACATACACAGACACGGGTATATAGTGACACACATACAGAGACACGAGTATATAGTGACACACATACACAGACATGGTTATATAGTGACACACATACACAGACACAGGTATATAGTGACACACAGACACGGGTATATAGTGACACACATACACAGACACAGGTATATAGTGACACGCATACAGAGACACGGGTATATAGTGACACACAGACACGGGTATATAGTGACACACATACAGAGACACGGGTATATAGTGACACACAGACACGGGTATATAGTGACACACATACACAGACACAGGTATATAGTGACACACATACACAGACACAGGTATACAGTGACACACATACACAGACACGGGTATATAGAGACACACATACACAGACATGGGTATATAGTGACACACATACACAGACACGGGTATATAGTGACACACATACACAGACACGGGTATATAGTGACACACATACACAGACACGGGTATATAGTGACACACATACACAGACACGGGTATATAGTGACACACATACACAGACACGGGTATATAGTGACACACATACGCAGACACGGGTATATAGTGACACACAAACACGGGTATATAGTGACACACAGACATGGGTATATAGTGACACACATACACAGACACAGGTATATAGTGACACACATACACAGACACAGGTATATAGTGACACACATACACGGGTATATAGTGACACACAGACACGGGTATATATTGACACACATACACAGACATGGGTATATAGTGACACATACACAGACACGGGTATATAGTGACACACATACACAGACACGGGTATATAGTGACACACAGACACAGGTATATAGTGACACACATACAGAGACAAGGGTATATAGTGACACACAGACACGAGTATATAGTGACACACATACAGAGACACGGGTATATAGTGACACACAGACACGGGTATATAGTGACACACATACACAGACACAAGTATATAGTGACACACATACACAGACACAAGTATATAGTGACACATACACACAGACACAGGTATATAGTGACACACATACACAGACACGGGTATATAGTGACACACAAACACAGACACGGGTATATAGTGACACACAGACACGGGTATATAGTGACACACAGACATGGGTATATAGTGACACACATACACAGACACGGGTATATAGTGACACACATACACAGACACGGGTATATAGTGACACACATACACAGACACGGGTATATAGTGACACACAGACATGGGTATATAGTGACACACATACACAGACACGGGTATATAGTGACACACATACACAGACACGGGTATATAGTGACACACATACACAGACATGGGTATATAGTGACACACATACACAGACATGGGTATATAGTGACACACAGACACGGGTATATAGTGACACACATACCCGGGTATATAGTGACACACACACAGACACGGGTATATAGTGACACACATACACAGACACGGGTATATAGTGACACACAGAAACGGGTATATAGTGACATACACACAGACACGGGTATATAGTGACACACAGACACGGGTATATAGTGACACACAGACGGGTATATAGTGACACACATACACAGACACAGGTATATAGTGACACACAAACAGACACGGGTATATAGTGACACAAACACAGACACGGGTATAGAGTGACACACATACATGGGTATATAGTGACACACACACAGACATGGGTATATAGTGACACACATACACAGACACGGGTATATAGTGACACACATACAGAGACACGAGTATATAGTGACACACATACACAGACATGGTTATATAGTGACACACATACACAGACACAGGTATATAGTGACACACAGACACGGGTATATAGTGACACACATACACAGACACAGGTATATAGTGACACGCATACAGAGACACGGGTATATAGTGACACACAGACACGGGTATATATTGACACACATACACAGACACAGGTATATAGTGACACACATACACAGACATGGGTATACAGTGACACACATACACAGACACGGGTATATAGAGACACACATACACAGACATGGGTATATAGTGACACACATACACAGACACGGGTATATAGTGACACACATACACAGACACGGGTATATAGTGAAACACATACACAGACACAGGTATATAGTGACACACATACACAGACACGGGTATATAGTGACACACATACACAGACACGGGTATATAGTGACACACATACGCAGACACGGGTATATAGTGACACACAAACACGGGTATATAGTGACACACAGACACGGGTATATAGTGACACACATACACAGACACAGGTATATAGTGACACACATACACAGACACGGTTATATAGTGACACACATACACAGACACATGTATATAGTGACACACAGACATGGGTATATAGTGACACACATACACAGACACGGGTATATAGTGACACACAGACACGGGTATATAGTGACACACAGACATGGGTATATAGTGACACACATACACAGACACGGGTATATAGTGACACACAGACACGGGTATATAGTGACACACAGACATGGGTATATAGTGACACACATACACAGACACGGGTATATAGTGACACACAGACACGGGTATATAGTGACACACATACACAGACACAGGTATATAGTGACACACATACACAGACACGGTTATATAGCGACACACATACACAGACACGGGTATATAGTGACACACAGACACGGGTATATATTGACACACATACACAAACATGGGTATATAGTGACACATACACAGACACGGGTATGTAGTGTCACACATACACAGACACGGGTATATAGTGACACACAGACACGGGTATATAGTGACACACATACACAGACACGGGTATATAGTGACACACATACAGAGACACGGGTATATAGTGACACACATACAGAGACACGGGTATATAGTGACACACAGACACAGGTATATAGTGACACACATACAGAGACACGAGTATATAGTGACACACATACACAGACATGGGTATATAGTGACACACATACACGGGTATATAGAGACACACACACAGACACGGGTATATAGTGACACACATACACAGACACGGGTATATAGTGACACACATACACAGACACGGGTATATAGTGACACACAGACACGGGTATATAGTGACATACACACAGACATGGGTATATAGTGACACACAGACACGGGTATATAGTGACACACAGACACGGGTATATAGTGACACACATACAGAGACACGGGTATATAGTGACACACAGACACGGGTATATAGTGACACACATACACAGACACAAGTATATAGTGACACACATACACAGACACAAGTATATAGTGACACATACACACAGACACGGGTATATAGTGACACACATACACAGACACGGGTATATAGTGACACACATACACAGACACGGGTATATAGTGACACACAGACACGGGTATATAGTGACATACACACAGACATGGGTATATAGTGACACACATACACAGACACGGGTATATAGTGACACACATACACAGACACGGGTATATAGTGACACACATACACAGACACGGGTATATAGTGACACACAGACATGGGTATATAGTGACACACATACACAGACACGGGTATATAGTGACACACATACACAGACACGGGTATATAGTGACACACATACACAGACATGGGTATATAGTGACACACATACACAGACATGGGTATATAGTGACACACAGACACGGGTATATAGTGACACACATACCCGGGTATATAGTGACACACACACAGACACGGGTATATAGTGACACACATACACAGACACGGGTATATAGTGACACACAGAAACGGGTATATAGTGACATACACACAGACACGGGTATATAGTGACACACAGACACGGGTATATAGTGACACACAGACGGGTATATAGTGACACACATACACAGACACAGGTATATAGTGACACACACACAGACACGGGTATATAGTGACACAAACACAGACACGGGTATAGAGTGACACACATACATGGGTATATAGTGACACACACACAGACATGGGTATATAGTGACACACATACACAGACACGGGTATATAGTGACACACATACAGAGACACGAGTATATAGTGACACACATACACAGACATGGTTATATAGTGACACACATACACAGACACAGGTATATAGTGACACACAGACACGGGTATATAGTGACACACATACACAGACACAGGTATATAGTGACACGCATACAGAGACACGGGTATATAGTGACACACAGACACGGGTATATATTGACACACATACACAGACACAGGTATATAGTGACACACATACACAGACACGGGTATACAGTGACACACATACACAGACACGGGTATATAGAGACACACATACACAGACATGGGTATATAGTGACACACATACACAGACACGGGTATATAGTGACACACATACACAGACACGGGTATATAGTGACACACATACACAGACACAGGTATATAGTGACACACATACACAGACACGGGTATATAGTGACACACATACACAGACACGGGTATATAGTGACACACATACGCAGACACGGGTATATAGTGACACACAAACACGGGTATATAGTGACACACAGACACGGGTATATAGTGACACACATACACAGACACAGGTATATAGTGACACACATACACAGACACGGTTATATAGTGACACACATACACAGACACAGGTATATAGTGACACACAGACATGGGTATATAGTGACACACATACACAGACACGGGTATATAGTGACACACAGACACGGGTATATAGTGACACACAGACATGGGTATATAGTGACACACATACACAGACACGGGTATATAGTGACACACAGACACGGGTATATAGTGACACACAGACATGGGTATATAGTGACACACATACACAGACACGGGTATATAGTGACACACAGACACGGGTATATAGTGACACACATACACAGACACAGGTATATAGTGACACACATACACAGACACGGTTATATAGCGACACACATACACAGACACGGGTATATAGTGACACACAGACACGGGTATATATTGACACACATACACAAACATGGGTATATAGTGACACATACACAGACACGGGTATGTAGTGTCACACATACACAGACACGGGTATATAGTGAAACACAGACACGGGTATATAGTGACACACATACACAGACACGGGTATATAGTGACACACATACAGAGACACGGGTATATAGTGACACACATACAGAGACACGGGTATATAGTGACACACAGACACAGGTATATAGTGACACACATACAGAGACACGAGTATATAGTGACACACATACACAGACATGGGTATATAGTGACACACATACACGGGTATATAGTGACACACACACAGACACGGGTATATAGTGACACACATACACAGACACGGGTATATAGTGACACACATACACAGACACGGGTATATAGTGACACACAGACACGGGTATATAGTGACATACACACAGACATGGGTATATAGTGACACACAGACACGGGTATATAGTGACACACAGACACGGGTATATAGTGACACACATACACGGGTACATAGTGACACACACACAGACACGGGTATATAGTGACACACATACACAGACACGGGTATATAGTGACACACATACACAGACACGGGTATATAGTGACACACAGACACGGGTATATAGTGACATACACACAGACACGGGTATATAGTGACACACAGACACGGGTATATAGTGACACACAGACATGGGTATATAGTGACACACATACACAGACACAGGTATATAGTGACACACATACACAGACACGGGTATATAGTGACACACATACACAGACACGGGTATATAGTGACACACGTACACAGACACAGGTATATAGTGACACACATACACAGACACAGGTATATAGTGACACACACACAGACACGGGTATATAGTGACACAAACACAGACACGGGTATATAGTGACACACATGCACGGGTACATAGTGACACACATACACAGACATGGGTATATAGTGACACACATACACAGACATGAGTATATAGTGACACACATACACAGACACGGGTATATAGTGACACACATACAGAGACACGGGTATATAGTGACACACATACACAGACACAGGTATATAGTGACACACAGACACGGGTATATAGTGACATACACACAGACACGGGTATATAGTGACACACAGACACGGGTATATAGTGACACACAGACACGGGTATATAGTGACACACATACACAGACACGGGTATATAGTGACACACATACACGGGTATATAGTGACACACAGACACAGGTATATAGTGACACACAGACACGGGTATATAGTGACACACATACACAGACACGGGTATATAGTGACACACATACACAGACACAGGTATATAGTGACACACAGACACGGGTATATAGTGACATACACACAGACACGGGTATATAGTGACACACAGACACGGGTATATAGTGACACACAGACACGGGTATATAGTGACACACATACACAGACACAGGTATATAGTGACACACACACAGACACAGGTATATAGTGGCACAAACACAGACACGGGTATATAGTGACACACATACACAGACACGGGTATATAGTGACACACAGACACGGGTATATAGTGACATACACACAGACACGGGTATATAGTGACACACAGACACGGGTATATAGTGACACACAGACATGGGTATATAGTGACACACATACACAGACACAGGTATATAGTGACACACACACAGACACGGGTATATAGTGACACAAACACAGACATGGGTACATAGTGACACACATACACAGACATGGGTATATAGTGACACACATACACAGACATGAGTATATAGTGACACACATACACAGACACGGGTATATAGTGACACACATACAGAGACACGGGTATATAGTGACACACATACACAGACACAGGTATATAGTGACACACAGACACGGGTATATAGTGACATACACACAGACACGGGTATATAGTGACACACAGACACGGGTATATAGTGACACACAGACACGGGTATATAGTGACACACATACACAGACACGGGTATATAGTGACACACAGACATGGGTATATAGTGACACACACACACAGACACGGGTATATAGTGACACACATACACAGACACGGGTATATAGTGACACACAGACATGGGTATATAGTGACACACATACACAGACACGGGTATATAGTGACACACATACAGAGACACGGGTATATAGTGACACACATAAACAGACATGGGTATATAGTGACACACATACACAGACACAGGTATATAGTGACACACATACACAGACACGGGTATATAGTGACACACAAACACGGGTATATAGTGACACACATACACGGGTATATAGTGACACACATACACAGACACAGGTATATAGTGACACACATACACAGACACGGGTATATAGTGACACACAGACACGGGTATATATTGACACACATACACAAACATGGGTATATAGTGACACATACACAGACACGGGTATGTAGTGACACACATACACAGACACGGGTATATAGTGACACACAGACACGGGTATATAGTGACACACATACACAGACACGGGTATATAGTGACACACATACAGAGACACGGGTATATAGTGACACACATACAGAGACACGGGTATATAGTGACACACAGACACAGGTATATAGTGACACACATACAGAGACACGAGTATATAGTGACACACATACAGAGACACGGGTATATAGTGACACACATACACAGACACGGGTATATAGTGACACACAGACACGGGTATATAGTGACACACATACACAGACACGGGTATATAGTGACACACAGACACGGGTATATAGTGACACACATACACAGACACGGGTATATAGTGACACACATACACAGACATGGGTATATAGTGACACACATACACAGACATGGGTATATAGTGACACACATACACGGGTATATAGTGACACACATACACGGGTATATAGTGACACACACACAGACACGGGTATATAGTGACACACAGACACGGGTATATAGTGACACACACACAGACACGGGTATATAGTGACACACAGACACGGGTATATAGTGACACACATACACAGACACAGGTATATAGTGACACACACAGACACGGGTAAATAGTGACACAAACACAGACACGGGTATATAGTGACACACATACACGGGTACATAGTGACACACACACAGACACGGGTATATAGTGACACACATACACAGACACGGGTATATAGTGACACACAGACACGGGTATATAGTGACATACACACAGACACGGGTATATAGTGACACACAGACATGGGTATATAGTGACACACAGACACGGGTATATAGTGACACACATACACAGACACAGGTATATAGTGACACACACACAGACACGGGTATATAGTGACACAAACACAGACACGGGTATATAGTGACACACATGCACGGGTACATAGTGACACACATACACAGACATGGGTATATAGTGACACACATACACAGACATGGGTATATAGTGACACACATACACAGACACGGGTATATAGTGACACACATACAGAGACACGGGTATATAGTGACACACATACACAGACACAGGTATATAGTGACACACAGACACGGGTATATAGTGACATACACACAGACACGGGTATATAGTGACACACAGACACGGGTATATAGTGACACACAGACACGGTATATAGTGACACACATACACAGACACAGGTATATAGTGACACACACACAGACACGGGTATATAGTGACACAAACACAGACACGGGTATATAGTGACACACATACACAGACACGGGTATATAGTGACATACAGACACGGGTATATAGTGACACACACACACAGACATGGGTACATAGTGACACACATACACAGACACGGGTATATAGTGACACACATACAGAGACACGGGTATATAGTGACACACATAAACAGACATGGGTATATAGTGACACACATACACAGACAAAGGTATATAGTGACATACAGACACGGGTACATAGTGACACACATACACAGACATGGGTATATAGTGACACACATACACAGACACAGGTATATAGTGACACGCATACAGAGACACGGGTATATAGTGACACACAGACATGGGTATATAGTGACACACATACAGACACACGGGTATATAGTGACACACATACACAGACACAGGTATATAGTGACACACATACACACACACGGGTATACAGTGACACACATACACAGACACGGGTATATAGTGACACACATACACAGACATGGGTATATAGTGACACACATACACAGACACGGGTATATAGTGACACACAGACATGGGTATATAGTGACACACAGACACGGGTATATAGTGACACACATACACAGACACAGGTATATAGTGACACACATACACAGACACGGGTATATAGTGACACACAGACACGGGTATTTAGTGACACACATACACGGGTATATAGTGACACACAGACACGGGTATATAGTGACACACATACACAGACACGGGTATATAGTGACACACATACACAGACACGGGTATATAGTGACACACATACACAGACATGGGTATATAGTGACACACATACACAGACATGGGTATATAGTGACACACAGACACGGGTATATAGTGACACACATACCCGGGTATATAGTGACACACACACAGACACGGGTATATAGTGACACACATACACAGACACGGGTATATAGTGACACACATACAGAGACACGGGTATATAGTGACACACATACACAGACACAGGTATATAGTGACACACAGACACGGGTATATAGTGACATACACACAGACACGGGTATATAGTGACACACAGACACGGTATATAGTGACACACATACACAGACACAGGTATATAGTGACACACACACAGACACGGGTAGATAGTGACACAAACACAGACACGGGTATATAGTGACACACATACACAGACACGGGTATATAGTGACACACAGACACGGGTATATAGTGACACACACACACAGACATGGGTATATAGTGACACACATACACAGACACGGGTATATAGTGACACACATACAGAGACACGGGTATATAGTGACACACATAAACAGACATGGGTATATAGTGACACACATACACAGACAAAGGTATATAGTGACACACAGACACGGGTACATAGTGACACACATACACAGACACGGGTATATAGTGACACACATACACAGACACGGGTATATAGTGACACGCATACACAGACACAGGTATATAGTGACACGCATACAGAGACACGGGTATATAGTGACACACATACACAGACACGGGTATATAGTGACACACATACACGGGTATATAGTGACACACAGACACGGGTATATAGTGACACACATACACAGACACGGGTATATAGTGACACACATACACAGACACGGGTATATAGTGACACACATACACAGACATGGGTATATAGTGACACACATACACAGACATGGGTATATAGTGACACACAGACACGGGTATATAGTGACACACATATCCGGTTATATAGTGACACACACACAGACACGGGTATATAGTGACACACATACACAGACACGGGTATATAGTGACACACAGAAACGGGTATATAGTGACATACACACAGACACGGGTATATAGTGACACACAGACACGGGTATATAGTGACACACAGACGGGTATATAGTGACACACATACACAGACACAGGTATATAGTGACACACACACAGACACGGGTATATAGTGACACAAACACAGACACGGGTATATAGTGACACACATACATGGGTATATAGTGACACACACACAGACATGGGTATATAGTGACACACATACACAGACACGGGTATATAGTGACACACATACAGAGACACGAGTATATAGTGACACACATACACAGACATGGTTATATAGTGACACACATACACAGTCACAGGTATATAGTGACACACAGACACGGGTATATAGTGACACACATACACAGGTATATAGTGACACGCATACAGAGACACGGGTATATAGTGACACACAGACACGGGTATATAGTGACACACATACAGAGACACGGGTATATAGTGACACACAGACACGGGTATATAGTGACACACATACACAGACACAGGTATATAGTGACACACATACACAGACACGGGTATACAGTGACACACATACACAGACACGGGTATATAGTGACACACATACACAGACACGGGTATATAGTGACACACATACACAGACACGGTTATATAGTGACACACAGACACGGGTATATAGTGACACACAGACACGGGTATATAGTGACACACAGACACGGGTATATAGTGACACACACGCTTTCACAGATGGCGCTCCCCGAATAGGGACCCCAATACCCTCGGGACTAGGAGACCCCAGACGGAGCTGCTGCTACATTACTCAAACGTGTGCACTTGGAATAAGGTATGGCTTTATCCTTTTTAACAGAAAAAGCCATTAGGTTAAATGTTTGAGTAATCTGTAGACAGTTTGTTCTTTATGGGCAACCTACCTGAGTGACGGGACACCCTGTATCACGTGAGTTTATCAATATTATACTGATCAGGTATTGTTATTTTATATTATTGCCATAAACTCAGGTTATACCGTGTGCCGCTAAACGGCAGGGCCAAGTGAGGGCCCGGAAGGTATAATAGTTATAAGGTGAAAACGAGAGGTAACTCTCAATGTATTACTTCCTGGTAAAATATTTTATAAATAAAAATAAATAAATAAATAAGTCTCCTAAAACTTGAGAAGAGAACT
Source organism: Ascaphus truei (assembly GCF_040206685.1). Taxonomy (NCBI): domain Eukaryota; kingdom Metazoa; phylum Chordata; class Amphibia; order Anura; family Ascaphidae; genus Ascaphus; species Ascaphus truei. The sequence goes on along the minus strand of NW_027457069.1, from coordinate 154,660 downwards.
ATTGTTAAGGAACAGCAGGTAACTATTTTTTTAATACCACTGGTCCTTAACTCTATATTCTACTTATATTATACCAAGTGGTGGGGCACCTTATTGGTACCCGATCGACTGGCGTTGATCGGGATAGGTCAGGTTATACCGTGTGCCGCTAAACGGCAGGGCCAAGTAAGGGCCCGGAAGGTATAATACTGTAGTTATAAGGTGGAAAGTCTCAAAAACTTGGAAAGAGAAATTTTGTTAAGGAACAACAGGTGACTATTTTTGTTAATATCACAGGTCCTTAACTCTATATTCTACTTATATTATACCAAGTGGTGGGCACCTTATTGGTACCCGATCGACTGGCGTTGATCGGTGTAATGCAGGAGAATTATGGGGAAGGTTGCAGCCTTCCACATTTTAATGATTCTACAATAAAGAAGATTTTTGCCAGACCTGCTGTCACCCCCTTCTTGCTGTGCGTTGCATCAACTACTCTGTACAGAATTATGGGGAACCTACATTCTCAGTCGCCGGCGAAGGGTACGTCCCTTGAAATTATGTGTGGACTTTATGGCAATAAAATGTTTTAAAAATGGATATTTAGTGGCGCAGAAGATATTAAATAAGAAGGAAAGTAAAACATATCAGGCTCTGTTTTAAAAATAACTGCAGCATTAGTGGACCCCCCCTTTTCCTCATCCCCTTTCCCTCTTCCCCCTTCCCTCACCCTTTTTCACTGAAAGGTCACAGGAGTTGCATGTCTGTGAGACATGGAAGTTAATTATTAACCTAGGAAGAAATGGCTTGAATTTAAGAATGTTAAAGTAGTTTTTTAGGAATGAATGCATTCATTCTGCATGGAAAAAGAAAAAGGGGACATCCTCTTTACATGTTTTTTGTTTGTTTGTTTTTATCTTAGAAAGTTCATAGTAACTAGTTTGAGGGCATAATAATATACATGTCATGGAGTGAAGTGTTTGTGTGTCACTCTGATAGTTAATGTATGTATGTATCTATGTATGAATGTCTTTATTCATATAGCACCATTAGTGTACATAGCGCTTCACATTGTCACGTGTAGTACTAATCATAAAAATAACAAATAATACAAATAACAGATCATAATGATTTTGAATGAAATAATAAGGGTTAAAATAAACCTATACAAAAAACTAAAATGCAAAAAGCTACTTCCAATATGACAAAAATACACAGTGCAATACTTATACTTGTAAAAGGGTAATTTAAGTTTAACCCTTTGGTCAAAGTGTATTAAGCCTGCTGCCATTTACAAGGCATGACAGTAGCATTTAAAATAAACCTAGGCAGCATTGTATGTTAAAGTTTGTTAGTGTAATATTTTAAAAGAAAATGTAAAATATGGCAGTTGTAAAAAGAATTCTTTACACCCTGACTCAAATATGAATTTGTATTTTTTACTGTAGCACATTTTTGTTGTTCCTGGGCGTGGAAGATACTGTGTTACAATATTTAAATGATCTATTGACACAAATAAAATATGAAGTAGGATATAAGGACGTATTAACTAAAGTTTTGTATGTGCTGATTTAGAGGAGTCAGGACTGAAGCAAGGTATATCTAGAACGCAAAGTTTTAAAAAGTAAATGTTTATTTTTTATTTTTGTAATAATAATAATATTAAACAAAAGAAAGAGTCTGATCTTATGGAGTAAGGAAGCTTTATTGAGTTTTACTCTGGCCCACAGTTGAACTTTTTTTAAGTTGAACTTTTGTTAATTGCCCGTAGAAAGTAGAATGAATGTTGATAGAAGATAAATTCAGAGAATATGTGTGTGTGTGTGTGTGTGTGTGTGTGTGTGTGTGTGTGTGTGTGTGTGTGTGTGTGTGTGTGTGTGTGTGTGTGTGTGTGTGTGTGTGTGTGTGTGTGTGTGTGTGTGTGTGTGTGTGTGTGTGTGTGTGTGTAAGAAAGATAAGGAATTAGACATAAATAGTAAATAAAAAATAAGATTTTTGTTTTATAGGATGGTTTTGTTTTTGTTTTTTAGTTATCAAGGTTTCTCTGTTAAAACTTATAATAGGAAACTAACGGTTTGTTTTCTTAAATACACTGCTCTTGTCTGATTTTTGAACAGTAGTCATCTAAATAGAGGGAAGTTTAAAAGCAGCCAAGCGGGCTGGCCCCCCTCCTCCAGCTTAAGGAATGTACAAAGACCACGTTCCAGGCATGAAAAGTTAACTAGAAGCTGAGAAAGAAAGAAAAAATGTTTAAAGCAGCTTAGTTATAATATGGGGAAAGAGAATGATTCTGTAATTTATTTATATTTATTTTTTAGATTAAGTTTGCAGACTCAAACAGGTCTGATTTGGGTTTTTATATAATTTTTTGTAAAGTTCATTTTGCTCTGTATCAGAGAAGTGTGAAATTATGCTTATTTATTGTGCTTTCTGTTTTTGTATCCATTTTAGGATAAATACCTCATAGTTTATGGGCGTCTCCCAGCAACAGTACTGGGTACGTCTGGTCTGCTGCACCAGTACGGGTTAAATTATTTCCCAACGCTGCCCTCCCCAGAATTGGCCAATACCCACTCAGCAGAAATGCTTTAGATGGCATAGCTCCTATTATGTAGGAATTATTACAAGAAGGGGTTATAATCCCCACATGCAGTATCCAAATTACCTCTACGCAGAAACCAGTAAACACATTTCAATTCTATTTGTTCTAATTAGGAGATGTTTTTAATTATATTTGTTATAATTGTTTTATTAATAATACAATAATATTTAATATGTATTTCCGTATTTGAATAGTGTCAAAAGTATACTCAGTACTTCACAAAGCGTACGATATAAACGAGTAAGCATAAAGTCAGATATGAAATAATTTTTCCTATAAAGTTAACTGCATATGTGATGTATTTTTTATAACTTTTAACCATTACCTCTCCTTTCCCTCCAAAAGGTGTCTCAATTTGAACCCTCATGTATAGCCTCTCATTTTAAAGAATGCAACTGTAGGCAATCCAGATTTTATTTTTTAAGCAGTAGCTATTGTCAAATTCATTGTATATATATACATTGGCCACAAGATGAACGATCTGAGGGTTGCCATACTCAAAGGTAATCTTAAAACACCGAAAGAGAGACGGTTGCATGAATACAAATTTATGCAACTGTTCGGGACACTTAGCAGTGGCCTAAACAGAGATCGAAATTTTATGAGTCATTACTGACACAAGTGAACTCTCGTCCCATGAGCGCTATAGGCCATGTCTGTACATACTGTGCTATATGTATGCACACACAGCTGCCTCTCACACATACTTATACTCCTTGTTTTTCCATCCCTATACACCAATAGGGACCACAAAGTATCCACACACACTTTTAGTTATGCTACTAACTCTCACATTTCCACACCCACCCACACCATTTATATCCGCTCCCACTCCACACACACCTTTTGTAAAGCACTGTATATACTGTGGGCTCTCCATTCATGTTAATTCACACTGATACACATACACACTCTTTCATCACTTGCTTTCAGGAACCTTTTGACACCTCCAGCCATAAAACACATCCACACCGGGGGAAGGACCAGCACAGATAACATTCCAATAGACACTGTTTATAGTATAGCTTTTGCTTGCTTCATTCATTGTAACATCGCCGGAAGAAGAGATCAGTGTATCTCGAAAGCTCGCACAAATAAAAGCATTTCGTTAGCCACAGAACGGTATCATCTATTTATTTTTTGATTATTGAAGCTCGGCTAACACGGTACTGATACCTCTACATGTATATATATATATATATATATATATATATATATATATATATATATATATATATATGTATATATATATATATATGTATATATATATATATATATATATATATATATAAAAATCTCAAGCTGCTGATGTTTTAAATACCATCATCCTTTATGTCGTATATTGTTCACATGGCATAGGATTTGCATATGAACAAAAGAGGATAATTTATATGATTTTCCATAACACACCTGTCTATATGCGGACTCTGCCTATTTTGTTCATTGCAACATTACCTTGTGTGTGTTGTTTTGTTAGCCTATTTTGTTCATTGCAACATTACCTTGTGTGTTGTTTTGTTATTTATCCTTGAGCATTCCTTGCCGATATGACTCCATTCATACTGTGTTGTGTTTTGGTGCTGTCTACTCATTGCTACACATAGCAACATGTTACTTCATGAATATTCATGTAGAGAGGGATATACCCCTCCTCTTTACATTTTCCAGCATAACTATTGGATAGCTTTATTTTGAGCCTGTTTGGGAACTAAGTATTAATGTGATATGCTACTACTCTGCAGTGTTTTGTGGTGAAGCTAATTAGCATTGTTAGTATATTATGGACACTTGCCCCTCATGTTCTGATAGGGCTTTACACTTGTGTTCATACTAACATTTTTGTTTACCGTATACTGTACGTTTCGTTCACATGGGGACTCTTTTATTTGTGGTTTATTAGTTGTCATTTTATGCATTTTTTCCGTTTTTAGCTTGTAAAAAAAGTTGTATACGTTTTAGTTGTGTTATAGTTAGGTTTATGTGGATATTTCCAATTTGGTCTGTAATAATTTGATATTAGTGGTACTAGTTATTTAACTGGTACTTTATGTATATTTTACTGTTTACAATGAGTGCAAGCTTTAGGGACTTTTAGTGACAACCTCTTGTCACTTATCAGTGTTCTCTTACGATATTTCCCTATGCACTGTTGATTTCTTTCTTTTGTAGTTGGTGAGCAAGGTATTTTTGTGTTTATTATGGGGATACTATGACAGGGTAAATAAAAGCCACCAGCTATATGCCTGGCAGACATATGTTTAGTCTGCAGTGCAGCAGTGATGAGTTTAACTTCAGCTGGGAAGCTCATGGCAATTAGTTGAATCCCAGCTGCCTAATCAAGGTGTGTTAAAAACCCCAGGATGTGCACACATGCCTGGCTGGTCAGTTACTGGAGAGATTACTGAATCAAGGTCTGTCTTCTTGTATACTGTCTGAAGGAGGGAAATACCCCGAAAACTCTGGAGAGAGAACAGCTTGATTTAAGGTTTGTTTGCAAAGTACATTTTGATGAACTGTTGTGTCCTGCACGGTGAAGAAAACCTGTTTTGTTTACATGCTGAAGATAAGCTATCTTTCTTTTGTTTGCTGAAGAAAAGCTATTTTTGTTGTGTGCTGTATAATTTAAGGCTAAATAAATAAGCCTTATCAAGAAAACCACGCGTGTGTAGTTGCATGTATCCTGCAACATATGGTGTCAGAGGTGCTGGGATTTTCAAAAGGCTCCTGCAGTTAAAGGGCCACACACACACACAAGAATGGAAGAATTTTTTTAAGAGTTTCTGTGCAAGCAGACCAGACAACAGGGACAGTTAATGCAGGAGAAGACCAAACAGCAGAGACTGTTAATGCAGGAGCAGGCCCAGCTGCAAGCGGAGAGAGATGAAAGACTACAGGCAGCACAGGATGAGCGGATTGCCAAGCTGCTGACCCATTTCCAAGGGTCTGCCAGTCCAAAACTTGCAAGCAGACCCCCGATACTCCTGAGGAAAATGACTCCGAACGAGGATCCAGAGGCTTTTTTACTGACATTTGAAAGAGTTGCCGAAGCTCAGGGCTGGGCTACAGATGGCTGGGCAACTGCTTTGGCCCGCTCCTCATAGGAGAAGCCCAGGCCTCATATCAGGGCCTCCCAGCAGATCAGGCAATGGACTACTGACAAGTAAAAGCCGCCATACTGGATCGCTTAGGTCTGACCCCAGAGATCTACCGGCAGCAGTTCCGCAACATGAAGTACACCGCTAAGATGAGACCCCGGGTCCTCGCTCAGCAGTTATTGGACTTGTGTACGCGCTGGATACAACCCGAGGAGTGCACTAAGGAGGCAATTCTTGAGCAGGTGGTTTTGGAACAATTTCTACAAATAATACCCCCTTCCGCACGCTCGTGGGTAAAACGCCACGCTGCTGAAACCCTAGCTTTGGCGGTCCGACTCGTGGAGAACTTCCTTGGGGCTGAGCAGCAGGCGAGTGTCCTGGACCCGACTCCACCGGCACTTGGAGACGCCCAAAGAGGGAGGTCGGATCAACGGGGAACCTACGGCCCGTCCCTACGCAACCGCCAAGTCCAACGGAAGGAGCAGTCGTTCCAGCAAGGACGGAGTCCAAATGCTGGTCCCCGCAGAGACCCTCATTTCCTTCCTGATTTTGGCTCGTCGCAAAATGAGAGGAACTTCCGAGGACGTCGCCCACAGGACCCCCCAGATGCCTGGTCTCCAGTATCCGTCCAGCGGAGCGCTATTCACAGCCCCCTCCTGCGAGGGAACCCTCTCCATGTTCCGCCTGCGGAGAACAAGGCCATCGGCATGTGGACTGTCCACTGATGGATTGTTCCTTCAGCAGGACCGTCACCTCAGCCTTCACTGGAGAAAAATACAAGCCCTGGCTACTTCCAACCCTGATTGGGGGAAAAAACGTCCAGACCCTTGTAGATTCGGGCTCTGGGAGAACTCTGGTCCTCCATAAACTGTTACCGCCTAACGTGTGTTCTTTTGACTCCCCATGGAGTATAGAATGTATACATGGCGATGTAAAGCGGTATCCGACGGCCAAAATCTGGCTACAGGTAAAAGGCCAGGAGGCCTACCTCGAAGTAGGAGTCGCTCCTTGGCTCCCTGCCCCCGTTGTGCTCGGCCGGGACTGGCCTTTCTTTTCGGACCTAGTGGCTCCAGTCTCTCAAGAGGAGCCTTATTCTATGGCTCAGGAGAACCCTGGCAAACTGTTCCCCTTCTCGGCAGACCTGTTTGCCAGTAGACACCGGGTTCAAAAGACTCAGAAGCAAAGACGCTCTGACAAACAGGACTGGTTGCAGAAATCTGGGTCTCAAGGTGACCATTCTAATAGCCAGAAGGCACAAGTGATGACTGGGGATGGCCAGAGGGAGGGGGATATGAGCCCTGGAGACTTAACAGACATATACCTCCCTGATTTTCGCCAGAGGCAAAGGGAAGACCCAGTCCTTGCTGGACAGTATAACAAGGTGGTAAAAATTGATGAGCACATTTTGAATGTACAGGGGGTGATGGTATTCCCCCATTTTGAGTTATCAAATGATATCCTGTATAGGGTGAATAGGCAGACACAAACAGGGGAGGTCACCAGATAGATATTGGTTCCCAAGGCTTTTGTTAAATCTGTGTTCACTCTAGCCCATACTGTTCCTTGGGGTGGTCACCTGGGCAGGGATAAAACATTGGACCGTATTTCGTCCCGATTCTATTGGCCAGGGATGCATAGTGATATTGCTAAGTTATGTGCGACATGTCCGGAGTGCCAGCTAACTAGTCCAAAGGGACAAAAACCAGCCCCTTTGGTTCCTCTACCCTTGGTGTCAGTTCCCTCTGAGAGGATTGGGGTAGACTTGGTAGGACCTCTAGTACCTTCTTCGAAAGGGCACAGGTTTATTCCGGTAATTGTTGATTATGCAACAAGATATCCTGAGGCGTTCCCCCTGAGAACAGCAACGGCGAAGCAAGTAGCCAACAAGTTGTTGGAGCTGTTCTCATGGGTTGGACTTCCCCAGGTTATGTTGACAGACCAAGGTACAAATTTTATGGCTAAGTTGATGCAGGATGTCTTAAAATTACTAGAGGTCAAGTCTGTTCGGACGTCGGTCTACCATCCACAGACTGACGGATTGGTGGAAAGATTTAACCGAACTCTAAAAGGGATGCTGAGGAAATTTGTGGATTCAGAGAAGAGAGCCTGGGATGAACTTCTCCCTTTTCTGCTGTTTGCAGTGCGGGAAGTTCCCCAGGCCTCCACGGGATTCTCTCCATTTGAACTGCTGTATGGCCGTCAACCCCGGGGTATCCTATACCTCCTAAAGGAGTCCTGGGAGGAACAGCGGTCCCCTTCTAAGAATACCCTGCAATATGTACTAGACCTTAGGAAGCGCCTAGATGTGGTCGGCCATTTTGCCAGGGAGAATCTTAGATCAGACCAGGACAGTCAGGAGAGACATTACAATCAGAATGCTCGCATGAGAGTGTTTCACCCGGGAGACCAGGTGATGTTATTATTACCCAGTTGCGAGAGTAAACTCCTGGCCAAATGGCAGGGCCCATTCGAAGTACTCCGCCGCACGGGTGATGTGAATTACGAGATCACTCAACCAGGGTCCAGGAAGGAATTTACCATGTGAACTTGCTGGAACCCTGGAAGATGCAGCAGGCTCTATTCATCCACCAGGTAGAGGAGGAAACGGACTTGGGTCCTCAGCCCCAACGGGAGAACATCGTGGGTGACGATAAAATCCCAATGGGTAAACAGTTGTCCTCTGAACAAAAAGGGGACTTGTTAGCAATAATTTCACAATTCCATGATGTTTTTTCTGATTTACCAGGACAAACTAACTTAATTTCACATGCGATCGAGACAGCACCTGGGGTAAAAGTACGTTCCCGTCCTTATAGGTTGCCTGAAAGTCGTAGGGCCCTGGTAGAGAAGGAGGTACAAGAAATGTTACACTTAGGAGTGATTGAGGAATCATGCAGTGACTGGTGTAGTCCACTAGTTATGGTCCCTAAACCCGATGGGAAGGTAAGATTTGTGTGGACCTCCGAAAGGTCAATGCGGTATCCAAGTTTGACGCATATCCGATGACAAAGGTGGACGAATTAATTGACGCCCTTGGTAACGCGGAATATATATCCACGTTGGACTTAACAACAAGGATACTGGCAAATACCCTTAGAGGAAAAGTCCAAGTGCAAAACAGCCTTTGCCACTCCCATGGGTTTATACCAGTTTGTGACAATGCCATTTGGACTGCATGGAGCCCCAGCCACATTTCAGAGACTCATGGATAAGGTGCTGAGACCCCATAGGACTTATGCCGCAGCCTACCTAGATGACATTGTCATTTATAGTAAACACTGGCGGGCCCATCTAAATAGGCTGAAAGCGGTCCTCAAATCTCTAAGAGAGGCATGGCTCACAGCCAACCCTAAGAAATGTGCCTTGGGTAAGGCGGAAACCAAATACTTAGGGTATGCAGTGGGAGGTGGAAAAGTAAGGCCACTAGCCGACAAGGTAGCTGCCCTGAAAGAAGTTCCGACCCCCCAAACAAAAACGCAGGTACGCTTTCTGCTGGGTTTAGCAGGATACTACCGACGCTTCATCCCCAACTACTCGGAAGTGGTAGCCCCTTTAACGGACCACCCAAAAAAGTGTGACCCTACACAAGTGGTGTGGTCAAGAGAGTGTCAGAGAGCCATTGAGGACATAAAAAGGTGTCTATCAGAGGGTCCCGTCCTTAGAAGCCAAGACTTCAACAGCCCTTTTGTAGTGCAAACGGACGCATCAGAGATAGGGCTAGGGGCAGTGTTGTCACAACAGTTTGAGGGAGTGGAACATCCGATCCTTTTCCTGAGTAGGAAATTGTTCCCGAGGGAAAAAAATTACTCAGTGATTGAGAAGGAGTGCCTCGCAGTAAAGTGGGCAATCGAGGCTTTGAGGCATTACCTGGCAGGAGTCCATTTTACTCTGGTGACAGACCATGCTCCACTGAAGTGGTTAAATAGCATGAAAGATTCCAATGCTAGGTTAACTAGGTGGTATATGGCCCTCCAACCCTTCTCATTTGAGATTCAGCACAGGCCGGGAAAAGAGAACACAAATGCGGATTTCTTTTCTAAAGAAGGGGTGGATGGTCGGGCTTCAGCCGTGCGTAGCGCCAGCCACACACTAACAGGGAGGAATGTGACAGGGTAAATAAAAGCCACCAGCTATATGCCTGGCAGACATATGTTTAGTCTGCAGTGCAGAGGTGATGAGGTTAACTTCAGCTGGGAAGCTAATGGCAATTAGTTGAATCCCAGCTGCCTAATCAAGGTGTGTTAAAAACCCAAGGATGTGCACACAGACAGAAGTGAGTTACTGGAGAGATTACTGAATCAAGGTCTGTCTTCTTGTATGCTGTCTGAAGGAGGGAAATACCCTGAAAACTCTGGAGAGAGAACAGCTTGATTTAAGGTCTGTTTGCAAAGTACATTTTGATGAACTGTTGTGTCCGGCACGGTGAAGAAAACCTGTTTTGTTTACATGCTGAAGATAAGCTATCTTTCTTTTGTTTGCTGAAGAAAAGCTATTTTTGTTGTGTGTGCTGTATAAGTTAAGGCTAAATAAATAAGCCTTATCAAGAAAACCCCGCGTGTGTGTAGTTGCATGTACCCTGCAACAGATACCAAGACAGTGGTGAAAAACAATTTTGTGCAGATACTAAATTATAGAGGCCAAAAGAGCTCTCCTTGTGCTTTTATTAATGAAATGTTTAAATCTCTCCAAACTTAGGTGCAGCTTATACAGTCTACCAAGGAGAATACAAAGCAGCATCATCGTAAGAAAAAAGTGCCGGCACCACCGTAAACAGCTAACAAAGACAAAGAATGACCAACAGTTAGTGTATCTAGGCACAATAATCCTAGAACATTTAACCACCGAGGAATTCAGGCAAGGCCCGGTCTTAAACGAACAATTTGTTTTTTCAGGACTCAATATTATCAAGGCCCGGTCTTAAACGAACAATTTGTTTTTTCAGGACTCAATATTATTTTTTTATGCTTTAGAGTGTGTTCTTAAGATGTATGCCCCGCTAGGCAAGATCAGCCTACGCCATCCAGATGATGATAAGGGATGATCAGTTTTGAAATATTTGTAATGTTTATTGTTTTGTGGTCACATCATTTTGCAGACAATCATACAATCTCGCACAATGCTACACAGGTTAATGGGTCACAAGGGAATATATACAATGAATCCCTGCCATACTCTAGTGGCCCCCAATGACGTAAGAGAGAATTACATTTAACCCCTTGAGTAGGGATACCTTATACTAATGCCGAATTAAAAAAAGGTAATGTTAATTTGAATTTGTTTACAGGGAACTTTTCTAAACTTTTAAACCGAAGTCCACTGGTAAATGAGGTTCCTGTAGGTGGATTTTACACTGGGAACAACAATCAATTTATGGGTCAGGTGCCTCCACCAACTAATGAAATTTGTGTAAAAATGTATTTACAGCCCTGAACTAAAAATGTATAGGGAGGATATGGCCTTAGTTTTATCCATTAATTTACTTAATCAAGAACAGGTACAGATAAGATTAATGACCCTACAGAATAGAATGGCTCTGGACTATATTTTAGCGTATGTGCCCTAGTTAAAAGAGCAATGTTGTGTTTTTATTAGAGATCAAAGTGGTAAGATTGAGCATGAACTAGAGAAGATCGCAGAGATACAGGAGAGATTAAGGAAAGGCAGAGATAAGAGGTGGGTTCTGTTAGGAATTACCAAATTGGTTGGTTTCCTAGGAGCGAAACTAATGAATGGATTTGTCTGTGTGCTTGCAGTTCTGATTGTTTTGTATGACTGTGTCATGTGCAGTAAATCCATACTGCAAAGGTGTGTAACACCCTCTACCCAGGCCATGCCACTGATCAAAGACGACTCCACGGAAGATGCAATCTCAGAAGGAAAAGTCAGTCCTCCTCAATGGAATACAGATGAAGATGATGGCAGAAAGACCAACCTGGCTGATATGATAGCCAGCAGCTCTGGGAGTTTCCAGAACTATCAAAGCCATGCAAATTTGGACCATCCAGGCCAGCGCGACGTTTCTGGAGTTTTATCTGAAATTATCCTTAAAAGACTATGTTTTAAGAATAAAAAGAGAGGACTGTGAAGATTGAGATAATGTGTGTGGCTCAGGCTATATGAAGACAGACTATTATCACCTCCATTTTGGCGCAGTAGCCATTTTGAGTGTTTGAATGTATGTATATTTGTGTATGATCTGTGAATGTTTGATTCTGCAGAGTATCGCTTCTAGATGTAACCAGCCCTTGTGTAATTCCTACGAGTCATGAAAGAAATTGAAATTACATTCATAAGAGGTTTTTCCTGCCTTAGATATTTCTGCTGACGTTAGGTTCTGTTATCTGACAGATACAGTACACACAGAGGGCTGAACAGGGTTACTCCTTAAAGTCAGAAGATCAAGAGGCCCACATTATGGTAAATTATAGGATAAGAATATAGCAATGTGAAGCATATTTATGTATCAATATGTATTTTTGTATAAGTCATCATATTGTTTTTTATCTCTAAGCCAGCCCCCTTAAAGGGCGTATTACTCATTTTGAAATGTATAAAAATGTGATACCAAGCAATATGTTTTCAGAGGCATGAGTTCATTTTTGAATTCTCTCTCAATTGTACCTTGGTGCAGATAAACTCACGTTGATACTTTGAACCCTTGACTCATTGATTTTATTTCTACGCTTTCACAACATACACAGACACAGGTATATAGTGACACACATACAGAGACACAGGTATATAGTGACACACATACACAGACACGGGTATATAGTGACACACATACACAAACATGGGTATATAATGACACACATACACAGACACGGGTATATAGTGACACACATACACAGACACGGGTATATAGTGACACACATACACAAACACGGGTATATAGTGACACACATACACAGACACGGGTATATAGTGACACACATACACAGACATATAGTGACACACAGACACGGGTATATAGTGACACACAGACACGGGTATATAGTGACACACATACAGAGACACGGGTATATAGTGACACACATACACAGACACGGGCATATAGTGACACACATACACAGACACGGGTATATAGTGACACACAGACACGGATATATAGTGACACACAGACACGGGTATATAGTGACACACAGACACGGGTATATAGTGACACACAGACACGGGTATATAGTGACACACAGACACATGTATATAGTGACACACAGACACGGGTATATAGTGACACACAGACACGGGTATATAGTGACACACAGACACGGTATATAGTGACACACAGACACGGGTATATAGTGACACACAGACACGGGTATATAGTGACACACAGACACGGGTATATAGTGACACACAGACACAGGTATATAGTGACACACAGACACGGGTATATAGTGACGCACATAGACACGGGTATATAGTGATACACAGACACGGGTATATAGTGACACACATACACAGACACGGGTATATAGTGACACACATACACAGACACGGGTATATAGTGACACACATACACAGACACGGGTATATAGTGACACACAGACACGGGTATATAGTGACACACAGACACGGGTATATAGTGACACACAGACACGGGTATATAGTGACACACAGACACGGGTATATAGTGACACACAGACACGGGTATATAGTGACACACAGACACGGGTATATAGTGACACACATACACAGACACGGGTATATAGTGACACACATACACAGACACGGGTATATAGTGACACACATACACAGACACGGGTATATAGTGACACACAGACACGGGTATATAGTGACACACAGACACGGGTATATAGTGACACACATACACAGACACGGGTATATAGTGACAAACATACACAGACACGGGTATATAGTGACACACAGACACGGGTATATAGTGACACACAGACACGGGTATATAGTGACACACAGACACGGGTATATAGTGACACACAGACACGGGTATATAGTGACACACAGACACGGGTATATAGTGACACACATACACAGACACGGGTATATAGTGACACACATACACAGACACGGGTATATAGTGACACACAGACACGGGTATATAGTGACACACAGACACGGATATATAGTGACACACAGACACGGGTATATAGTGACACACAGACACGGGTATATAGTGACACACAGACACGGGTATATAGTGACACACAGACACGGGTATATAGTGACACACAGACACGGATATATAGTGACACACAGACACGGGTATATAGTGACACACAGACACGGGTATATAGTGACACACAGACAAGGGTATAAAGTGACACACAGACACGGGTATATAGTGACACACAGACACGGGTATATAGTGACACACAGACACGGGTATAAAGTGACACACAGACACGGGTATATAGTGACACACAGACACGGGTATATAGTGACACACAGACATGGATATATAGTGACACACAGACACGGGTATATAGTGACACACAGACACGGGTATATAGTGACACACAGGCACGGATATATAGTGACACACAGACACGGGTATATAGTGACACACAGACACGGGTATATAGTGACACACAGGCACGGGTATATAGTGACACACAGACACGGGTATATAGTGACGCACAGACACGGGTATATAGTGACACACAGACACGGATATATAGTGACACACATACACAGACACGGGTATATAGTGACACACAGACACGGGTATATAGTGACACACATACACAGACACGGGTATATAGTGACGCACAGACACGGGTATATAGTGACACACAGACACGGATATATAGTGACACACATACACAGACACGGATATATAGTGACACACAGACACGGGTATATAGTGACGCACAGGTATTGCATGCAGACAATAACACTGACGTCTCGCTCACCTGGGGTAGAGAAGGCAATAAGCAGCGTGGCTCCGGTGTGAAGGGATCTGCAGGGATAGAATGGGACACAGGAGGGAGATTTGAGTTGGCACAGTCCAGGTTTCTAGTGCAACAATGAATGGCTCTTTACTGCAGGATAAACAAGGTGCTGCGTGGCGAATCCCAGCACGGGTACTGTGACATTGATAGCACATGGCACCAAGACACTGATTATTACTCACATGGCCATGAGCCGAGTCACTGCTGTCCCAAATCGATCAAAAATATAACCACACGGCAACGTCACAAAGTTATTCATAAAAGAGGCAATGGTGAAAATAAGAGAGAAGCGTTCATCCTGCGAGGGGCAACCTGAAAGAGGCAAATAATTACTGATTAGGCCCAGATCCAAATCATTGCAGTACCAATACTCACACAGACCAGATCCACATCACTGCAGTACTGATACTCACACAGACCCAGATCCAAATCATTGCAGTACTGATACTCACACAGACCAGATCCACATCACTGCAGTACCGATACTCACACAGGCCCAGATCCACCTCACTGCAGTACTGATACTCACACAGACCCAGATCCACATCACTACAGTACTGATACTCACACAGGCCCAGATCCACATTACTGCAGTACCGATACTCACACGGGCCCAGATCCACATCACTGCAGTACTGATACTCACACAGGCCCAGATACACATCACTGCAGTACTGATACTCACACAGGTCCAGATCCACATCACTGCAGTACTGATACTTACACAGACCCAGATCCACATCACTGCAGTACTGATACTCACACAGGCCCAGATCCAAATCATTGCAGTACTGATACTCACAAAGGTCCAGTTTCACATCACTGCAGTACTGATACTCACACAGGCCCAGATCCACATCACTGCAGTACTGATACTCACACAGGTCCAGTTCCACATCACTGCAGTACTAATATCCACAAAGGTCCAGTTCCACATCACTGCAGTACTGATACTCACACAGGCCCAGATCCATATCACTACAGTACTGATACTCACATAGGCCCATATACACATCACTGCAGTACTGATACTAACACAGGCCCAGATCCACATCACTGCAGTACTGATACTCACATAGGCCCAGATCCACATCACTGCAGTACTGATACTCACACAGGCCCAGATCCACATCACTGCAGTACTGATACTCACACAGGCCCAGATCCACATCACTGCAGTACTGATACTAACACAGGCCCAGATCCACATCACTGCAGTACTGATACTCACACAGGCCCAGATCCACATCACTGCAGTACTGATACACACACAGGCCCAAATCCACATCACTGCAGTACTGATACTCACATAGGCCCAGATCCACATCACTGCAGTACTGATACTCACACAGGCCCAGATCCACATCACTGCAGTACTGATACTCACACAGGCCCAGATCCACATCACTGCAGTACTGGTACTCACACAGGCCCAGATCCACATCACTGCAGTACTGATACTCACACAGGCCCAGATCCACATCACTGCAGTACTGATACTCACACAGACCAGTTCCACATCACTGCAGTACTGATACTCACACAGACCAGAACCACATCACTGCAGTACTGATACTCACATAGGCCCAGATTCACATCACTGCAGTACCGATACTCACATAGGCCCAGATTCACATCACTGCAGTACCGATACTCACATAGGCCCAGATCCACATCACTGCAGTACTGACACTCACACAGGCCCAGATCCACATCACTGCAGTACTGATACTCACACAGGCCCAGATCCACATCACTGCAGTACTGATACTCACACAGACCAGACCCACATCACTGCTGTACTGATACTCACATAGGCCCAGATCCACATCACTGCAGTACTGATATTCACACAGGCCCAGATCCACATCACTGCAGTACTGATACTCACACAGGACCAGATCCACATCACTGCAGTACTGATACTCACACAGGCCCAGATCCACATCACTGCAGTACTGGTACTCACACAGGCCCAGATCCACATCACTGCAGTACTGATACTAACACAGGCCCAGATCCACATCACTGCAGTACTTATACTCACATAGGCCCAGATCCGCATCACTGTAGTACTGATACTCACACAGACCCAGATCCACATCACTGCAGTACTGACACTCACACAGGCCCAGATCCACATCACTGCAGTACTGATACTCACACAGACCAGACCCACATCACTGCTGTACTGATATTCACACAGGCCCAGATCCACATCACTGCAGTACTGATACTCACACAGGACCAGATCCACATCACTGCAGTACTGATACTCACACAGGCCCAGATCCACATCACTGCAGTACTGGTACTCACACAGGCCCAGATCCACATCACTGCAGTACTGATACTAACACAGGCCCAGATCCACATCACTGCAGTACTTATACTCACATAGGCCCAGATCCGCATCACTGTAGTACTGATACTCACACAGACCCAGATCCACATCACTGCAGTACTGATACACACACAGGCCCAGATCCACATCACTGCAGTACTGATACTCACACAGGCACAGATCCACATCACTGCAGTAATGATACTCACACAGGCCCAGATCCACATCACTGCAGTACTGATACTCACACAGGCCCAGATCCACATCACTGCAGTACTGATACTCACACAGGACCAGATCCACATCACTGCAGTACTGATACTCACACAGGCCCAGATCCACATCACTGCAGTACTGATACTCACACAGGCCCATATCCACATCACTGCAGTACTGATACTAACACAGGCCCAGATCCACATCACTGCAGTACTGATACTCACACAGGCCCAAATCCACATCACTGCAGTACTGATACTCACAAAGGTCCAGATACAAATCATTGTAGTACTGATAATCACACAGGCCCAGATCCACATCACTGCAGTACTGATACTCACACAGGCCCAGTTCCACATCACTGCAGTACTAATACCCACAAAGGTCCAGTTCCACATCACTGCAGTACTGATACTCACACAGGCCCAGATCCACATCACTGCAGTACTGATACTCACACAGGCCCAGATCCACAGCACTGCAGTACTGATACTCACACAGACCAGATCCACATCACTGCAGTACTGCTACTCACACAGGTCCAGTTCCACATCACTGCAGTACTGATACTCACACAGGCCCAGATCCACATTACTGCAGTACCGATACTCACATAGGCCCAGATGCACATCACTGCAGTACCGATACTAACACAGGCCCAGATCCACATCACTGCAGTACTGATACTCACACAGGCCCAGATCCACATCACTGCAGTACTGATACTCACACAGGCCCAGATCAACATCACTGCAGTACCGATACTCACACAGGCCCAGATCCACATCACTGCAGTACTGATACTCACATAGGTCCAGATACAAATCATTGCAGTACTGATACCCACACAGGCCCAAATCCACATCACTGCAGTACTGATACCCACACAGGCCCAAATCCACATCACTGCAGTACTGATACTCACACAGACCAGATCCACATCACTGTAGTATTGATACTCACACAGGCCCAGATCCGCATCACTGCAGTACTGATACTAACACAGGCCCAAATCCACATCACTGCAGTACTGCTACTCACACAGGTCCAGATCCACATTACTGCAGTACTGATACTCACACAGGCCCAGATCCACATTAATGCAGTACCGATACTCACATGGGCCCAAATCCATATCACTGCAGTACCGATACTCACATAGACCCAGATCCACATCACTGCAGTACCGATACTCACATAGACCCAGATCCACATCATTGCAGTACTGATACTCACACAGGCCCAGATCCACATCACTGCAGTACTGATACTCACACAGGCCCAGATCCAAATCATTGCAGTACTGATACTCACATAGACCAGTTCCACATCACTGCAGTACTGATACTCACACAGGCCCAGATCCACATCATTGCAGTACTGATACTCACACAGGCCCAGATCCACATCACTGCAGTACTGATACTCACACAGGCCCAGATCCAAATCATTGCAGTACTGATACTCACACAGGCCCAGATCCACATCACTGCAGTACTGATACTCACACAGGCCCAGATCCACATCACTGCAGTACTGATACTCACACAGGCCCAGATCCACATCATTGTAGTACTGATACTCACAAAGGTCCATATTAACAGAAATTTGCTAACAGAGCTCAGAACGTCTTATCACAATCAGTAACAGACTTTATGCTCACTGAGGTTAACGCCAATTCACAAAGCAAATTATATGCAAACACAACCGCCATTAGCTGTCTCGTTAGCATACATTAAAGCAGCTTCATTAGCTTAGTAGCTAGCCGCTAAGGCAATGAAGGGGTTAAGGCACAATAGCATGTTTATTGGTGACAATTGAACCAAATAAACATTGCAATACACAACACACCCACCCCCTGTGCCCCCAACAACCGCTATACCCCCTAACATACATGTAACGGCTGGACCCCCCTTGTCTGACCCACCCAATCTCACATTGGCCCGTGTGGTCTAACCGGTCCCCATTACAAGGTTGTGTGTGGTGGTGCACCTGCAAGTAACAGGACTCCTGAGTCTCCCGCTTGGTGTTATAGAGGATGGCAGCTGGCCAGGTATCTGAGGTAGTGGTTACGAGTCCAACTTACTTCACGTGCAGCGCCTCCACCTCATCAGGATCTATGCTTCCGCAGGGAGATGATCCTGGTGAGGAACTCCTTCTCGGTGGTGACTGCCACTGCAGAGTAATCTCACACTCACACAGTGGGGGTTTCTTTGAACATGGCATCTTTATTGTAGACGGTGATGTAGCAGACTGCCCCATGCAGCTGCCGGCTCTAGCCGCACATCTTTCCGTGCTGTCCCTTTGCCAGGTACGCCCTCCCGTATTGAAGTGGGATTCCCTTTCTCCTAGGGAGATCACCACTGCGCCAGGTCCCTGGACACAGTGTGGCTTAGACAGACTTGATTGGTCACTCTGCTACCGCTAGTTACAGCACTAGGGTCACAAAAGTATTCCTCCAACCGCTTCACACAACTGCTGGCTAACACTTGCCACTACTTTGCCAACTGTGCAACAACACTCTAACTGACAGTGTTGTGCCCTTTATACCTCAGGGGGCAGGCGCATCTCTGATGTCACTATCCAGGGACTCAGAGCATACAGCCACTCCCTTCCTTACACAGGGCACCACACCAGGGTGTGAGGGAAAACCTCCATAACTACTGTTGGCAGGCCTGTACTTACCAGGACTTACTGCCAACAGGGAAGATGTACGCAGTCATTATTATGCATGGCTACATACATAAAGATCATTCTTTTTGTTTATGCACAGGAATTATACTACAAGCAGGCCGGTGACCTCGGGTGTTCCCGTGTGTGTCCGGTGGCCCCACAGGGGTCCCCAGATGATCCCCGCAGGTGTCCGGGGTTCCCCGCTTTCCTGTGGTACCAATCCTGTGACCCCCCAAAAAAACATACTTTTAAATAAATAAACCCTCATCCCTCCCCCGCCCCCTAACACATACAGTACAATAATGGCCAAAATTACTATTATCCACATATGGATAATAGTGCATTTGCCGATTTAAAATACAACATTAAGCAGCATTATTAAAAGTAAATAAATCTTGCACTCACGCCTGCCAGGCTGCCACAATGAAGGCCGTCCTCATCCTCATCACTGTCCATGTCCTCCATTGCCACACACAATGCAGTACATAAAAAAATACAATCTAATGTCCCCTAACACCTTAATCACTTTAGCGGTTAGTAACCACAATAGTAATTATGGGGTTAACCCTAACCCTAACCACCCTCCCAGGCAACTACCCCCACCCTTCACCCATTCATTGGTACAGTGGGTACATCATGCTCATATAATATGGGCATGATTTACCCTATAGCAAGAAATGGGGAAGGAATTAAAAAAACAGGCCCAAATCAAAAACATCACATAGCAAAATAAAATACATCACATAGCTAATTAAATAGATAACAAATGCCAATAAAACAATTGAATGGCACAGTGGGCACATCATGCCCATATAATATGGGCATCAGTTAACACTATGCCAGTCGATGGTCAACCTAAAAAAAACCCATCACAAACAAGATCCAATGCAATCATAGTTACATAGTAGATGAGAAGGAAAAAAGACATAGGTCCATCAAGTTCAACCTATGCTAAATTTAGACAACAGATACTTTATCCTATATCTATACTTACTTATTGATCCAGAGGAAGGCAAACAAAAAACCCCATTAAGGGGAAAAATTAATTCCTTCCTGACTCCAAGAATTGGCAATCGGATTAATCCCTGGATCAACATCCTTCCCATGTATACTTATTTGGTATATCCCTGTATACCTTTCCCATCTAAAAAGATGTCCAACCTTTTTTTGAACAAATCTATTGTATCTGCCATCACAGTCTCCATGGGTAATGAATTCCACATTGTAACTGGCCTTACTGTAAAGAACCCTTTCCTTTGTTTCCTTTCCTCCAACCTTAAGGGATGGCCCCGAGTCCTTAGTACTGCCCGTGGGATGAATAGTTCTTTTGAAAGCTCCTTGTATTGTCCCTGAATATATTTGTATATAGTTATCATATCCCCTCTTAGACGCCTTTTTTCTAATGTAAATAAATCTAATTTAGCTATGCTCTCCTCATAAGTTAGATTGTCCATCCCCTTTAATAATTTGGTGGCTCTTCTCTGCACTCTCTCTAGTTCCATAATGTCTTTTCTTAGGATTGGTGCCCAAAATTGTACTCAATATTCAAGGTGTGGTCTTACTAGTGCTTTGTAAAGGGGCATAATTATGTTTACTTCCCTTCCATCCATTGCCCAATCAAAACAATGAGAAACTAAAAACAAATAAATAAGTAAACAGAACTAAATTACCATCAATTAATCCAATCCAAAATAAATACCAAAATTAACAATTAAAACACCAAAACAATACCATGAATTAATAAATAAATGGATGAAAGCTCAAAATAAACACCATCAGACAAAATCTAACTACCAAAAAGAAGCCACTATTAAAAAGAAAGCAACCCCCCACAACCTCCCCAAAGAAACTGTTTCAAACACCACTAAAAATGACAACTTACTAAATAAAACTAAACATTAAATTGGCCAAACATTTCTAAACAAAGAAGCAAAATACATTTAAAATACATAAAAGCAAGCATTTGCAAAAACAACCATTGCTTGCATTATTTTTTTTTAAATGCCCACTCATTGCCACTGTATTTATGTATGTCTCTTTATGGATATTCATACATACATACATACATACATACATACATACATACATACATACATACATACATACATACATACAGGGGACAAGCAATGGTTGTTTTTGCAAATGCTTGCTTTTATGTATTTTAAATGTATTTTGCTTCTTTGTTTAGAAATGTTTGGCCAATTTAATGTTTAGTTTTATTTAGTAAGATATCATTTGTAGTGGTGGTTTTTTTTTTTTTATAACTTGTATTTTATTGGTATGTAAATACATGGTATACATGAAAAACATATCCAATACATGGTAAACAGGGTAGCATATATTACATAATGATGTAGGTATAACATATTTAATGAGCCCACGCGGTTTTTCGAGCCCTACTCCGCCGCGTAGGTAAAGATCTTATTTTAGGTGATGTGTATCCATGGTAAAATAATATTTGTTACAAACAAGGAAAAATAAATAAATAATATATATAAAAAAAAAAAAATAAAAAAAAAGGGGAGGAGGTAGGTTGGACGGGGGTGGAAGGAGGGAAGGGAGCGTATAGGGTGAGGATGTAGTGGTTTCAGGAGTCTACTAAGACGGCTCATGAACTATAGAACCTCGTAGAAGATCGTGTGACAGTATAAGTAGTCAATAATGAGTGGGACTGGTGATCCAGCCGTAAACTTAATTTCCACTGCACCCAAGGAGAACGCATCTATTACTATTATAGCCAAATTGTGTCACGCTCTACCCCTGGGATGTCTGTCTGAGCTAGCCATGGGGCAAAAACTTTTAAGTAGTTATCACTAGTATCATTAACTAGGCTTGTTAGTTTTTCCATCTGGCAAATATACCAAATACGGTTCCGAATCTTTGGGATAATTGGAATTTCGGGGCGTTTCCATAATGCTGCGATCTCGCACCGCGTGGCGATTGCAAAGTGTGCAATTAGTTTGTTGTTGGATTTTGATAGGCCCTTTAGAGGTCTATTTAGGAGAAACAACCACGGGTCTGGGGGGATTGTGAGATCAAATATTCTCTGGATCCAATTTCTGATCTTTTCCCATATTGGGGATATCGCGGGCAGGACCACAGCATATGTAACAGGTCAGCTGTTCCTCCACATTGTTTAGGGCACAATGGAGAGGACCCTGGTATGAACTTAGAAAATTTGAGTGGGGTGAGGTACCATCTCATGAGGACTTTATATGCGTTCTCCTTCAGTGTGGTGCACATCGAGCTTTTTGCAGCTCCTATAAATATAGTATTCCATTCCTCGTCCTCTAAGGGCTCCCCAAGGTCTCTCTCCCATTGGGTACGAAATGAGGGTATTTGTTGTTTTGAAGTTGCAGGCTCGACTACCTCTCCGTATATTGTTGATATGAGTCCCTTTGTGTCGGTTTCTGCCCGACAGAGCTTTTCGAAATTCGTCAATGGGGGGTATGGGGCGAATTTATTATAAAATGCTCTGATCTGAAGGAATTTGTAGAATTCAGCATGGGGGATATCATTTTCTGATCTGAGTTGGTCAAATGATTTAATTTTTAGATCGAAGCCCTCCAGATCTTTGAGTCTATCATATCCTTTGTGTCTCCAGATTGAGTGATTATGACCAATAACCCCCGGCGCAAATTTAGGATTGTTCCAAATAGGTGTCATCAGCGAGTTTGCTGATGTGAGTGAGTTTTTTAGTTTTGATATTTCCCAGACAGATAAAGAGTTAGTCGTAGAGGTGAGTGGGAACAAAGTGTTTTTTCTTGACGATTTAGGTAGCCAAATCAAATTATTAAGCTCTAATGGGGAGCAAGCAGCCGTTTCTAGCTCTACCCATTTTTTTAATTTAGGGTCGGAATGCCATTGAATGATCTGGCTTAATTGAGCTGCTTTAAAATATGACAACAGGCAGGGTACCGCTAAGCCCCCTGCTAAAGTAGGTCTCTTCATGTTTAATTTATTTACTCTCGGTTTTTTACCTCCCCAGATAAAGTTAGATATTTCAGACTGAAGTGAGAGTATATCCTTCAGTTTGAGTGGCACAGGCAATGTCTGGAAAAGGTATAGGATACGTGGAAGTAAATTCATCTTCACGCTATGTATCCTTCCTATCCAAGAAATCTTCTTGGAGGACCATCTGATTAGGTCTTGTTTTAGAGTCCGAATTAGTTTGGGATAATTTGCTTTATAGATGTTTTTTGCATCTTTGGTGATATGAATCCCTAAATATTTGAGTGAATTCCTTTGCCAGTTAAAATTAAAATTCAGTTTCAGTAGTTTCTCTATATGTCCGGGGAGATTGATATTCACAGCCTCAGATTTGGATTGGTTTATCTTAAACCCAGAGACCTTAGAGAATTTATCCAAAAGGTCAAATAGATTAGGTAATGATGTGAGGGGTTTTGAGATGATTAATAGGATATCATCTGCATACAGGGCCGCTTTGTGTGATTGAGAGTATGCGTTTAACCCTGAGATATCCGGATTTTCTCGAATACGTGCCGCCAGAGGTTCGATACATAAGGCAAACAGGAGGGGAGATAATGGGCACCCCTGTCTCGTGCCACTTTGGATAGGGAACGGGTCTGAGGGGAAGCCCTGATGTATGACTCTGGCAGATGGGCCTGAGTACAGCGACATAATCGCTCCACTCACCCTATTTCCGAAGCCAAATGCCGTGAGCGTCTCTCGTAGATATGGCCAGTCTATCCTATCAAAAGCTTTTTCTGCATCCAGACTTAATAACATGCTTTTTGTGTTATTTTTGTTTGCCAATTCTAACAGATCAATGAATCGTCGGGTGTTATCCGCTGCCTGTCTCCCCTTAACAAACCCAACTTGATCTGGATGTATTAGTCTGGGTAGGATTAGACTCAATCTATTGGCCAGAAGTTTGGCATATATTTTTATATCGGTATTGATTAGAGAAATTGGTCTGTAGCTTTTACAATTGAGCGGATCCTTGGCAGGTTTATGTATTAGTGATATAGACGCCCGTAGCATGTCCTCGGGAATAGGGGCTCCTGCTAAAATAGCGTTAAACATACTGTATGGAGCAGCTGTGGGGCGAGTGATTCAGAGAACTTCTTGTAATACAGCCCCGAAAAGCCATCAGGACCTGGTGCTTTTGATGGTTTCAGTTCCTTGATGGCTTGCGACACTTCTTCCAATGTAAAGTCAGCGCCCATAGCTTCTCTGTCACGCTCTGTCAATTTCTCCAGTTTTGAGCTGGCCAAGAAATCTCTCAGTGCACTGCTCGTGGTTTTATTGTGTGCCACTTTCTTTCCGTCGTATAGGGAACCATAGAATGAACCAAATTCTTCTACTATTTTTTTAGGGTTGGCCGTGGGAATACCTGATTTTAAGCGTATAGCTTGGATGTTAAACTTAGATTGCCTATCTTTTAGTGCTCGAGCTAGCATCGTATCCGGCCTGTTAGCTTTTTCATAAAACTTTCCCTTAGACCAACATAAGGAGTTATCTGCTCGGGAAGTCAATAGCATATTTAATTCGATTTTTGTGTCTTTCAGTTCCTTTGCTGTAATTGGATCTGAGTTGGTTATATGCTTTGATAGCAGGGAATGTAATTTGGATTGGAGCGTCCGAATTTTGGAGTCTCTGACTCGTTTTCTTTTGGCGGTAATACTGATTATTATGCCCCTTAAAGTTGCTTTATGAGCCTCCCATAAGACCGTATGGGATTCCACAGAGCCTGTGTTAACCTCAAAAAATTGAGTTATCTCCTGAGCTATTGTAGTACAAATTACAGGTATTTTAAGGATAGATTCGTTAAGTTTGTAGTGGTGTTTTAAATAGTTTCTTTCAGGGGTGGGGGGGTTGCTTGCTTTTTAATAGTGGCTTCTTTTTGGTAGTTAGATTTTCTCTGATAGTGTTTACTTTGATCTTTCATTTATTTATTAATGGTTTTGTTTAGGTGTTTTAATTGTTAATTGTGGTATTTATTTTGGATTGGATTAATTGATGGTAATTTAGTTCTATTTACTTCTTTATTTGTTTTTAGTTTCTCATTGTTTTGATTGCATTGGATCTTGTTTGTGATGGTTTTTTTTAGGTTGACCATCGACTGGCATAGTGTTAACTGATGCCCATATTATATGGGCATGAGGTGCCCACTGTGAATTGTATGTCTTTATTTATATAGCGCCAAAAGTGTACACAGCGCTTCACAAAGAATACAGTACAGGGAATTATAATTATACAATAAGTGGAGCAAAATCAGACAATAGGAAAAGAAAATCCCTGCACCAAAGAGCTTACACTCTAAGAGGGTTAATGGGAAACTTACAGAGACAATAGGTGAGGGAGTAGGTTCTGTAGATGGCAGTGATACCAAGAGCAAAAAAGTCCTAGGCGCAGGCCCTGATATACAATACCAGTCCAATGATGATAGACAGTCCTTGGAATTGGAGTATGTCAAAACATTCTCTTATTGCTGCTTAATCCCCTCTTAAGCATGTTTGTATGGGACCACATGTGCCATTCGTTATGCTTTTAGAGGGTTTGAGTGTTAACAAATAGATCAGTTCTGGCCCTTTAGGGCTTTTAGCATGTGTTGTGTATTATGCCTCCCCGATCGGTCTAGGGCAGGCTGGGGTTAATTTAGCAGGCTATATAGACTCACACGCTTTCACAAGCTCCACACCCCTGACGAAGTGACATCACAGTCACGAAACGCGTAGGGTGGAGCTTAGGAGCGTGCACTCGGTGAGCCTGCGGTCTGGAGGTCTGGAAGAAAGGAGATCGGCGTGAGTAACGTCATCACGGGTGGACTCTGCACGTGGAGGCGCAACCACAGATGAGGAAGGATCAGCAGACCCATCCCCACTCAGTAACGCCGAGGGTTGTCCCCCGTTCCTATCTCCCCTCTCCGCGCATCCAAGCTGCGGACGGCACTTAGTACCACACGCTTTCATCCCCCATCATATGTGAGTGCATTTTTTGGGGTTTTTATTGTTTTTTAATAAATTGTATTTTTTGTACCGCACATGGTTTCTCCATATTATTGTATCACGAGGGTATACAGCATTGGAGACCAACGGTGGAGGATCTATCCATGACGATTGGATCCCTGGTGCAAAGATACCTTTCAAGGATTGCTGACTCCTTTCATTCTGTAAGTAGTTGGCTTCGGGTGAGGGTCTTTTGTAGCTGAGGAGTGCTACACCATTTGTGTGTTTTGTCTTCTTCTTCCTGAGACTGGCAGGAGCCCATTAAGCCAGAGGATTCCAATCAGAGGAACAAGCAAGACCCATCCCGAAAGATACCAATCATTGAATGCTGATTACTACATTCTTGTAAGTAGTTAGCAGGGGGTGAGGGTTGGCCGCGGCTTTCTGTGTGCTGCGCAATGGTGTTTTTGTTTTCCCTGTTTTCATACAGCATGGATTTAGCGTGAGAACTACATAGCCAAGTCTCCTGCAGCAATAAGAGACTGATTTGACATACTCCAATTCCAAGGACTGTCTATCCTCATTGGACTGGTATTGTATATCAGGGCCTGCGCCTAGGACTTTTTTGCTCTTAGTATCACTGTTTTCTATATAGATCCTAGTGGAAGGATTTATTTACCACTGACCAAAGGCTGCCAACTTGTTACTTCTTATTACTGTAGGAGGTTGGTATTTTATGCATGTGTATTTTTTTTATTATTTGGTACACAGTTTATGGATTAATTCAATCACTTAATTAGATAGAGTGTTTAGTGTTTTGAATGTTTTCTATATATATTGTTCACTATTGATATTATTATTATTATTATCTTTGTTGTCAAGCCCTCACTGTAGGCACAGTCTAGTCACAATTGTGTTTTAATAGCTGAGCGCTCTTTATGTGTTAGTTTTTAGCCATTTTGACACCATCACTGTAGATGGCAATGCTTTGTCACAATGGGTGGTAGGAGTGATAGCGTGTGGGACAATAGCCATGAGGGCAGGCTATTGGGATGCTTGATTTGTGGGGTGAGATTTAAGGTAGGTCAGTATTAAATGAAAAGGTTAACACCATTTACAGGGGAAGAGGTGGCAGGGAGGCATGAGTGAGATCAGGTGTGTATGTCTGGCTTCAAGCTTAGGGGAGATCCCCAGCAGCCGGAAGGAGTAGATAGAGGGTGTGAATAGAGGATTTGTGTGGGTGTTTTTTATTGAGGGGTATAGAAGTTGTTGGGAGAGAGGTGTATAAATAATGGTGCAGTGGGGAGTGGGGATGTTGTAGAGAACAAAAATGCTCACAAAGGAGTGAGGAAACAGTAAACAGAAAAAGCAGTAGGGAGGGCACAGTGAGATACAGGAGGGAGGGCATAGTGAGATACAGGAGGGAGGGCATAGTGAGATACAGGAGGGAGGGCATAGTGAGATGCAGGAGGAGAGACTTCCCAGGTAATGGAGGATAAAAGTGAACAAATAATCACAGATGTTAAAAGTTAATGTCTCACAGTGGCAAAGTTGTAATGCAGAGTCCAGATCTTCCTCCAATCTTCACCTCCAAAATTAACTCTTGTAGACACTTTAGATATGACACTTAAGATGCGACTCTTTTGATGTTACACAGCCATATGGCTCACAGCCAAGTTACACTGACTTAAGTACCCAAATCACATGCATTTGACTAACACTTAAGGGAGGAGGTTGCCTAATCAACTCAGACATACCAAATAGTTAATTAGATTATCAATTCTCTCTCAATTGATAGGAGTCAGCTCACAAACATACCGAATAGTTAGATTATCAATTCTCTCTCAATTGCCATTCAATTGTTTTATTGGCATTTGTTATCTATTTAATTGGCTATGTGCTGTGTTTTATTTGGGCCTGTTATTTTATTCCTTCCCCATTTCTTGCTATAGTGGTAAATCATGCCCATATTATATGAGCATGATGCACCCACTGTAGCAACGAATGGGTGAATGGTGGGGGGTAGTTGCCTGGTGAGTGTGGTTAGCCCTCCTGGGTGGGTAGCGGCAGAAGGTGGGTTAACCCCTTAATTACTATAGTGGTTAGTAACCGCTAAGGTAATTAAGGGGTTAGGGGACATTAGATTGTTTTTTTTATATACTGTATTGTTTGTGGCAACAGAGGACATGGACGGTGATGAGGATGAGGACGGCCTTCATCGTGGCGGCCTGGCAGGGGTGAGTGCAAGATTTATTTACTTTATTTATGCTGCTTAATGTGGTCTTTTAAATGGCCAAATGCACTATTATCCATATGTGGATAATAGTAATTTTGCCCATTAATGTGCTGTATGGGAGGGGGATGTATTTATTTAAAAGTATTGTTTATTTTTTTGGGGACACACGATTGGTACCGCAGGCCAGCGGAGACCCCCGGACTCCCGCAGGAATCACCCGAGGGCCCCGACTCCTGCGGGGATCACCCGAGGGCCCCGACTCCTGCGGGGATCACCCGGGGACACCCGCCGGCCTGTTATATTAATGGAGTGCTGAAAAAAAGGTAAACAATGCTTTTCGGAGTGTCTCCAGCTCTTTTGCGCTGGCCTTTAGCTGGTGCAAAAATCTGACGTGCTTCTAAAGTACGACTGACTTATCACTGCTTAGTGAATCCCGCTGACTCGCAAAAAACGGCCTGTTTGCCGTTTTTTGCTTGATCGGACGTATTTTTTTTCACAGCTGAAAAAATGCCTTTTAAGGACGATAAAGCGCTGTTATCACTGCTTAGTGAATCGCGCAGCAGGCAGTATCTGTCTTAAAAGCAGTTATCGCTGCTTAGTGCATCGCCCCCATTATATGTTACATAGTTACATAGTTACATAGTAGATGAGGTTGAAAAAAGGCGTATGTCCATCAAGTTCAACCTATGCTAAATTTAGACGACAGATACTTTATCCTATATTTGTACTTACAGTACAAATGTGTGTTTAATTACAGTTAAAAAGAGAAGGAAAGACGCCCGTAAATAAAAATATGTTATTTAAGTAATAATCCCCTCAGAACAGGGCATTACTGGCCAGTAATGCCCTGTTCTGAGGGGATTATTACTGTTATAGGCTAATTGTAATTTTTTTTACATTTTTCATAAAAAAGAAACATTTTTGAAGTCATTGATTTTTATCAGTGTATTTACCGGTGTAGGAAAAA
The DNA here is from genome assembly GCF_040206685.1 of Ascaphus truei. Taxonomy (NCBI): domain Eukaryota; kingdom Metazoa; phylum Chordata; class Amphibia; order Anura; family Ascaphidae; genus Ascaphus; species Ascaphus truei. Next base: position 124,701 of record NW_027457069.1, on the reverse strand, counting down.
GAAGATGAGAAGGCTGAGGTGTGGGAGAGAGAGGTGAGGATGGAGGTGGGGGGGGGGTGAAGAGGGAGGTGAGGGGGGGGGGGTGAAGAGGGAGGAGGTGAGGGGGGTGAAGAGGGAGGTTGAGGGGGGGAAGAGGGAGGTTGAGGGGGGAAGAGGGAGGTGAGGGGGCGAGAGGGAGGTGAGGGGGGAACAGAGAGAGTTGAGGGGGGAAGAGAGAGAGGTGAGGGGGTGAAAGAGAGGTGAGGGGGTGAGAGAGAGGTGAGGTTGGAGAGAGAGGTAGGGGGGATAGAGAGAGGTGAGGGGGGAGAGAGGGGGAGGGGTGAAGAGGGAGGTGAGGGGGGGGGTGAAGAGGGAGGAGGTGAGGGGGGTGAAGAGGGAGGTTGAGGGGGGGAAGAGGGAGGTTGAGGGGGGAAGAGGGAGGTGAGGGGGGGAGAGTGAGGTGAGGGGGGGAACAGAGAGAGTTGAGGGGGGAAGAGAGAGAGGTGAGGGGGTGAAAGAGAGGTGAGGGGGTGAGAGAGAGGTGAGGTTGGAGAGAGAGGTAGGGGGGATAGAGAGAGGTGAGGGGGGAGAGAGGTGAGTGGGGGGAAGAGAGAGAGGTGAGTGGGGGAGAGGTGAGGGGGGAGAGAGGTGAAGGGGAGAGAGTTGAGGGGGGGAGAGAGGTGAGGAGAGGAGAGAAGTGAGGGGGGAGAGAAGTGAGGGGAGAAAAGAGAGAGGTGAGGGGAGAAAAGGGGTGAGGGGGAGAATTTGGGGGAATGGAGGGGGAGAGGTGGGTGGAGGGGGGATGTGGGAGAGAAGTGGGGGGGACTGATATTAACTACAACTAAATAAAAAGAAATACAAATTACCTTACAGTAGCACAGGCTATAGATGTGGTTAGAAACATTACTTTGTTGCAAGCAACAAAGTTACCAGTTGGGACACCCAGCTTCTGACAGCACTAGCAGCTGTGAGAGAGAGGGGGAGAGGGGAGAGAGGGGGAGAGGGAGAGAGGGGGGAGAGGGAGAGAGGGGGGAGAGGGAGAGAGTGGGGAGAGGGGGAGAGAGTGGGGAGAGGGGGAGAGAGGGGGGAGAGGCTGCTTGTGCTGCCGTGTTCAGTGAGATCAGTGTACACACATACACACACACACACACAACACCTCTACACACACAGCAGCTCAACACACAACACAGCAGATCTACACACACACAAACTGCTGCTACACACACACACACACACACAACAGCACACCACACACAACACAGCACCTCTACACACAGCAGCTCTAGACACAAAAGCCCACTGTAACAGGGGAGTTATCCCTGTTAAGGAAATGTGCCTCTAATCCACCAGTGTGGTGGTTAATTGCTGGTAGTCAATTAACCAACACCACCTGGCTGATTAGGTTCCTTAGAAAAACCTCCCTTTGAGACAGGAAGGGAGATTGTTCCTGAGTCTCACAAGTTGTGGGACTGACCATAGGGACAGACGTCTTGAGCCTACCTGAAGAGGCTGCCAGCAAGACACAGGGGAAAGCACTTCTGAACCTGAATCCTGATATCGCCTGAGGAAAAAGGCTGCAACCCAGGAACAGAGAAGACTTTCCCTCCAACTACAAGGAAACAGATAAGACTTTCCTTTATAAGACTTTGTATCTGCACATATCAAGATATATGTTTGGGGCTGGCAGACATGCTAATCTAAAGGGAGTTGTGGACGGCATAGGTTTCACTAGACATACTCCCAAGTAAACAGAAGCTTTGTTTGACCCCTTATTTGAATATGTGGATGATTTTCTTATGTTAAAGAAACAGGTGCAATAAAAGCCTTATTTAATTTCACCTTAACAAGTCTCCCTTGCATACCTCTGCGCACGTCCTCCTATAGATGGTGTCAGAATCGGGACTGAGGAGGCCTTTGAAGTTAAAAGGGGCCCCGGAGATTGCCTGTGAATTTTTTTTTTTTGTGCTTTTTGCCTACAAACAGCCTGAGCAACATAAACAAAGGAACTCATGCAGCAGAGACCAGAGTTAAAGGGATACACACTCAGGCAGGAAATCTACACCGCACTGAAACCCACAAAACTACAGATGGACTCTTTTCCCCGATTCCAAGAGGAGAGAGAGAGACTGTGCAGAAGCAGGTAAACCTTATTTGCCTATCACAATAAAGTGTAATATGGTCATTGAAATAGGGGTTTTGCCTTCCAGCCGTAGTCGGGGTTCAAGAAGTGAGTTAGCTCTTAAAAAGGGATATGCATTTGTTGTTTTCAAATGTTTAGCTGAAGCAGTGAATACAGATGGTGACCCACAAGCGGTACTGATTCCGCAAGTAAAGGCTGCCGCACCTCATAGGACTACCAGCTGTGAATGGAGTATATGCAGAAAAGTGTGAAAATTGATACAAGACTGTGCTGAAGCAGGGGAATTTTCAGTAAACAAGTGCTGAGGGTAAAATTGCCTACTAGAAAAAAGGAATTGCTGAGCTGTGTAAAAGGTATCACAAAGTGTGAAGAGTGAATGTCATAATACCCAAAGTTGAGATTGAACTCAAGCAGAAAACCACATTATTTGGCTGAAGCGGAGGCATTGCACCTAGCAAGTAAATGGTGTAAAGCAAATAGAAGTTTATACCTAGCAACTACACATCCAGTATACCTAATGAGAGAAAATGCGTGCACAGTACTGCTGATATTGTAAAACTTACCCAAGAGAAAGAAAAAGTCTACAGAGATGCCTGTGAGAGCTACGACCTCTTCAAGCAAAATATGCCCACCTGTAGGACTACCACAATTGGGGGTTCTAGCAAATACAGTGGCAACAGCTGAAATAGCGCCTCCTGAGGTCAGGAAGAAAATTACACCTGATAGCCCCAAAATAGAGGACAAGATGCAGCGTTCCTGTAATGAACCCTACCCCACGGAAGAGTGGCCCTTCCAGTCCAATAAAGAGCAAGACATCTCTTACGGGGAACCCGAACCGAGTCACACCCACAAAACACCCCAGGAATATGGGGGTGCCTGAACTCGGTACGAACCGAAAAGACCGCTCTCTATGATGACGAATATGATCGACAGGAGAAAGAGCGGGAGCAGCAAATCACCAAATATTTCTGTCAGCTAACGCAACTGCAAGAAAAGCCTGGCATATACAATGAAGCCGCTGAAGTATCAAATAAATAAGGAGACCCCAGTATTCCTGATCGGACGGAGTTATCCAAAACAAAAAGGCGGAAAAAGAAAAGCGGTTCTTCACTTACCGTGGAAGGAACAGACACATCCGCAGATCCTGTGGAGAAAAAGGGGGACCGAGTTGCCCTGCAGCCTAGAGAAAATGGAGAATTCGTCCCGCGGATAACCGAATATCCAGAGGGCCAAAGGCAGAAGTCGTGTACCCTAAAGAAGTGTCTGTCCGGTGCCAACAGTGAGGAACCCTCAACCACCATCCCAGGGAAGTGGAGCCGGAACCAGTGAGTGTCGATCCCTTGACCAGCCCTGAAGATGCCCTGAAAAATGCCAGGCGTGACTGTGATATGCTCCGTGAACAATTGAAACAAAAGAAAGATGGTTACACAGAGCTACAGAAAAATAACGTGAGGCTACAGAAACATGTGCTCACAATTTACTCTTTGGCCAGGACAGAATTGGACGATCTCAAGACTGAGCTAGATACTGCAAATGCTACTACTTCTGCCATTGATGAAAAGCAGAGCCAATCTGATAAAATGATGGCTAAGCTGAAGTGGAAGTATGAGGAGGCACTGAAGCAGATGACAGTCTTTCAGCAAGAGGTTCACACTCTTCACGTAGAGCTGAATGCCTCACAACAGGAGGTCAACAGTGTCCGGACAGAGGTGGACGTATCTCAGAAAGAAGTTCATACACTCCGCAGAGCACTGGATGCCTCACATCATGAGACCAACAGCTGCCGCACAGACCTGGAAGTCTCCAGAAAGGAATTTCACAGTCTCACTGAGGAGCTGGACATTGCAAAGAAAACTGTCCTCCATCTTAACTTAGATCTCAAAGTCTCTCAGAAGGAGCTTTAGAACCTCAACCTAGAGAAGGAAGTCTCACGCCAGGAGACTGTCATTCTCAAAGCAGATGTGCGTAAATGGAAGAGGACTGCAAGGAGGCCCTGATTAGTACAGAGACTGAAAAAGGAGAACATTTACGATTAAAAAGAGAACTTAAAACTGAAAGAAGAAAATTTTAATTTGACAGACGACGTCAAGGAAAAGAATGAAAAAGCTGCACGAGCTTAAAGAAATAATTAGACTTTTGGAAGGTGAGAAGTTTGAAGCAGAGCACCGACTGCAGAACCAACTGCAAGGTCTGCGTACGCACCTCCAGAAGGCCGAGGAGAAGCAGCGAACTCTGCAGGAAGACAATCTGCAGGCTGTTAAAGAAATACAAGTGCTGCAGGAACGTCTGATTACCCAGTATGTCCCCGCAAAGCAGCATGAGAAACTGAAGGCTACCCTGAGCATCACCAAAGCATCGCTAGAGGCCAAGCTTAGATCCCAGGTGACTCGGCACAAAAGGGAGCACAAGAAGGTCCAGAAACTGAGACAAGTAACTGTGGTCCGAGTAAAGAAATTCATAATGCTTCACAATGCAGTGAAAATGTGGAAGCAAGCTCAGAGAAAGCAAAGTGTGCAGATAAATTCCCTGAGAAGAGACTTGCAAGACTCCCTCAAAAAACAGGGATCTCTCGCGGATGAGATGACAGTTCTACAAGGACAAGTATTGACCCTGACTAAGCGTCAGTATCCCACAGCCACAAAAACCCATGAAGACAAGGGTACAGTGAGAGCTTTGAATACCGCTCATCTGAAAGACAAGGTTGCAAAATTTGAACCACCTAAACGAGCACTAGCAAAACCTTCAGCCACCCAACAGGCAATAAAAGAAGGTACACGTGCGGAATCAAAACCAGAAGAATCCTTAGCTGATGAAGCTGAAAAGATGGGACATTCTCTGAAAGTGGATGTGGAATTGCAACTTAATCCCAAAGAGGCTGAACTAGCAACTCCATTGAGTGGGAAAAGTGCAGAGAGACAGCTTCAAGAGCGGAAAACTCAAAGGGCTGTTTTTAAACGCTCTGCAACTGCTGCCATACAGTCTGCCTACAATAAGTCGAGCACCCGACGCGAGGGAAATCTCATGACCGCGCATGTAGCAAAAAGACTATACTTGGAGAAAGTCCTCCTCGAGCGACTGAGGGGTGTTGATCTCAAGCACCTTCTGGGAGGAGACATGAATAAACTGGAGAAAGGGCTTCAATCCCAGCGGAACTGAGGGTTCTCTTTCTCCATCCACTCTCATTCAAGTCACAGAGATATCTCGAATGAGAGTGGAAGGATGGGCTTTGGCCGTGGCAAGCCCGAGCTTCCCACAAACAGGGGAGGTATGTAACAGGGGAGTTATCCCTGTCCAGGTAATGTGCCTCTAATCCAGCAGTGTGGTGGTTAACTGCTGGTAGTCAATTAACAAACACCACCTGCCTGATTAGGTTCCTTAGAAGAACCTCCCTTTGAGACAGGAAGGGAGATTGTTCCTGAGTCTCACAAGTTGTGGGACTGACCATAGGGATAGACGTCTTGAGCCTACCTGAAGAGGCTGCCAGCAAGAGACAGGGGAAATCACTTCTGAACCTGAATCCTGATATCGCCTGAGGAAAAAGGCAGCAACCCAGGAACAGAGAAGACTTTCCCTCCAACTACAAGGAAACAGATAAGACTTTCCTTTATAAGACTTTGTATCTGCTCATATCAAGATATATGTTTGGAGCTGGGAGACATGCTAATCTAAAGGGAGTTGTGGACGGCATAGGTTTCACTAGACATACTCCCAAGTGAACAGAAGCTTTGTTTGACCCCTTATTTGAATATGTGGATGATTTTCTTATGTTAAAGAAACAGGCGCAATAAAAGCCTTATTTAATTTCACCTTAACAAGTCTCCCTTTCATAACTCTGCGCACGTCCTCCTACACACATCACACACAACACAGCAGCTCCACACACACACACAACACAGCAGCTCCACACACACACAACACAGCAGCTCCACACACACACACACACACACACACACACACACACACACACACACACACACACACACACACACACACACACACACACACACACACACCAGCTCTATACACACACACACACACACACACACAACAGCTCTATACACACACACACACACACACACACACACACACACACACACACACACACACACACACACAACAGCTCTATACACACACACACACACACACACACACAGACACAATACAGCAGATCTACCCCCCCCCCACACACACACACACACACACAGATCTACACACACACACACACACACACAACACAGCAGCTCTACACACACACACACAGATCTACACACACACACACACACACACACACACACACACACACACACACACACACACACACACACACACACACACACACATCAGCTCTACACACGCACACACACACCAGCTCTACATGCACACACACACACACACACACACACACACACACACACACACACACACACACACACACACACACACACACACCAGCTCTACACACACACACACAGCAGCTCTACACGCACAACACAGCAGCTCTACACACACATGCTACACCCAGAAACACTGCTGCTGACACACACACACACACACACACACACACACACACACACACACTGGAGCTCTATACACACACACAGCTCTATACACACACACCAGCTCTACACACAACACAGACGCTCTACACACACACAAACTGCTGCTTCACACACAACACAACAGCACACAGCACAACACACCACACAAACACACTGCTGCTGCTATACCCATAAACACTGCTACTGACACACACACGCACACACACATGCACACTGCAGCCACAATAAAAAAATGCAGCAACGTACTAAACTTTCCAGACTCTCTCTCCCCCCCGGAGCGTAGAAGGAGCTATAGCCGAGGTTAGGGTAGGAGAGGTCCGGAGCGTAGAAAGAGCTATAGCCGAGGTCAGTGTAGGAGAGGTCCGGAGCGTAGAAGGAGCTATAGCCGAGGTCAGAGTAGGAGAGGTCCGGAGCGTAGAAGGAGCTATAGCCGAGGTCAGGGTAGGAGAGGTCCGGAGCGTAGAAGGAGCTATAGCCGAGGTCAGAGTAGGAGAGGTCCAGAGCGTAGAAGGAGCTATAGCCGAGGTCAGGGTAGGAGAGGTCCAGAGCGTAGAAGGAGCTATAGCCGAGGTCAGAGTAGGAGAGGTCCAGAGCGTAGAAGGAGCTATAGCCGAGGTCAGTGTAGGAGAGGTCCGGAGCGTAGAAGGAGCTATAGCCGAGGTCAGGGTAGGAGAGGTCCAGAGCGTAGAAGGAGCTATAGCCGAGGTCAGAGTAGGAGAGGTCCAGAGCGTAGAAGGAGCTATAGCCGAGGTCAGTGTAGGAGAGGTCCGGAGCGTAGAAGGAGCTATAGCCGAGGTCAGAGTAGGAGAGGTCCGGAGCGTAGAAGGAGCTATAGCCGAGGTCAGAGTAGGAGAGGTCCGGAGCGTAGAAGGAGCTATAGCCGAGGTCAGGGTAGGAGAGGTCCGGAGCGTAGAAGGAGCTATAGCCGAGGTCAGAGTAGGAGAGGTCCAGAGCGTAGAAGGAGCTATAGCCGAGGTCAGGGTAGGAGAGGTCCAGAGCGTAGAAGGAGCTATAGCCGAGGTCAGAGTAGGAGAGGTCCAGAGCGTAGAAGGAGCTATAGCCGAGGTCAGAGTAGGAGAGGTCCAGAGCGTAGAAGGAGCTATAGCCGAGGTCAGGGTAGGAGAGGTCCGGAGCGTAGAAGGAGCTATAGCCGAGGTCAGAGTAGGAGAGGTCCAGAGCGTAGAAGGAGCTATAGCCGAGGTCAGGGTAGGAGAGGTCCAGAGCGTAGAAGGAGCTATAGCCGAGGTCAGAGTAGGAGAGGTCCGGAGCGTAGAAGGAGCTATAGCCGAGGTCAGAGTAGGAAAGGTCCGGAGCGTAGAAGGAGCTATAGCCGAGGTCAGAGTAGGAGAGGTCCAGAGCGTAGAAGGAGCTATAGCTGAGGTCAGAGTAGGAGAGGTCCAGAGCGTAGAAGGAGCTATAGCCGAGGTCAGAGTAGGAGAGGTCCAGAGCGTAGAAGGAGCTATAGCCGAGGTCAGAGTAGGAGAGGTCCGGAGCGTAGAAGGAGCTATAGCCAAGGTCAGAGTAGGAGAGGTCCGGAGCGTAGAAGGAGCTATAGCCGAGGTCAGAGTAGGAGAGGTCCAGAGCGTAGAAGGAGCTATAGCCGAGGTCAGAGTAGGAGAGGTCCAGAGCGTAGAAGGAGCTATAGCCGAGGTCAGAGTAGGAGAGGTCCGGAGCGTAGAAGGAGCTATAGCCGAGGTCAGAGTAGGAGAGGTCCAGAGCGTAGAAGGAGCTATAGCCGAGGTCAGAGTAGGAGAGGTCCGGAGCGTAGAAGGAGCTATAGCCGAGGTCAGAGTAGGAGAGGTCCGGAGCGTAGAAGGAGCTATAGCCGAGGTCAGGGTAGGAGAGGTCCGGAGCGTAGAAGGAGCTATAGCCGAGGTCAGGGTAGGAGAGGTCCGGAGCGTAGAAGGAGCTATAGCCGAGGTCAGAGTAGGAGAGGTCCGGAGCGTAGAAGGAGCTACAGCCGAGGTCAGGGTAGGAGAGGTCCGGAGCGTAGAGGGAGCTATAGCCGAGGTCAGTGTAGGAGAGGTCCGGAGCGTAGAAGGAGCTATAGCCGAGGTCAGGGTAGGAGAGGTCCGGAGCATAGAAGGAGCTATAGCCGAGGTCAGAGTAGGAGAAGTCCAGAGCGTAGAAGGAGCTATAGCCGAGGTCAGAGTAGGAGAGGTCCGGAGCGTAGAAGGAGCTATAGCCGAGGTCAGGGTAGGAGAGGTCCGGAGCGTAGAAGGAGCTATAGCCGAGGTCAGTGTAGGAGAGGTCCGGAGCGTAGAAGGAGCTATAGCCGAGGTCAGGGTAGGAGAGGTCCGGAGCGTAGAAGGAGCTATAGCCGAGGTCAGGGTAGGAGAGGTCCGGAGCGTAGAAGGAGCTTAGCCGAGGTCAGGGTTGGAGAGAACAGGATGGCCGAGGTACAGAGCCGTGGTCAAAGTAGGAGAATAGCGGAGGGGCGAGGATAGCCGAGGTCAGTAGTCCAGAGAAGTGGAAGTCCAAAGGCAGGCGGGTCAGTACATAGGTAAACACAAGCGAGGCTGGAGATCTAAGACACAGGAGAGGTAAGCACAGGGAACAGGAATCTACGCTCAGCCAAAGTGCCAGTGGCACAGCTGAACATATATAGGCAGAAGGGACCAATCCCGGGAGGGGGGGGGGGAGAGCGGAGGTGCGGCCTCCACGGAAGCAGCGAGAGGTAGAGAGTATGCAGACAGGTGAGGGTGATGGGACTTGATGAGTACTCTTGACACGGCGCTAGGGAGCGTCGCGTGCTGATGATGCGTGACGCGATCTGGTATCCAATCACGCGATGCGGATGCCGCAAGTAGAGGAGGCGCGTGAGGGAACGTGAGGTTGAGGGAAGCCGGCAACGGGTGCTGGAGTGGATCGCAGGTGAGTGCGAGCACGTAGAACCCGCACAGCGACGCGTGTGAGTCCGCGCGGCGACGCGTGAGTCCACGCGGCTCGCGGTTCCTCACATAAAATGGACGAAACGGTCAAAATTCGGTTTTATTTTGCAGAAATTCGTTCCGCACAACAAAATCCACATTCGGATTTCATGCGTGACGATCCGTGTGGATTCATTCAAATTCGCCATTGACTGAAATCTGGACGCAGAGAGAGACACAGCTTTCTGATACTAGCTTTTCATATGGTTCCATGGACAGACAACAGATAGTTGTAAATGGAACTGTTTCAGGTTGGGCTAAAGTCGTGAGTGGAGTACCTCAGGGATCGGTACTGGGACCCCTGCTTTTTAACTTGTTTATTAATGACCTTGAGGTTGGCATCGGGAGCAAAGTCTCCATCTTTGCTGATGACACTAAGGGTGTCATGCAGTAAGCGGCGAAAAAGCACTTTCGGCAGGGTTTGAACTCGCCATGTTTTTGGTGAGTTGCTCTTACGGTATGCAGGAAGGCCCGACTACCTGCAAGAGCAACATTTTTCTAAATGGCGAGTAGCCGGTGGCGAGACAGTCTGCCTGCCGAGAAGAGCTCCCCTGCCTGCAGCAGAGAGATCCGCCTGCAGCAGAGAGATCCGCCTGCAGCAGAGAGATCCGCCTGCAGCAGAGAGATCCACCACTCTCTCTGCACAAATCTCGCCAGAAAAAAAATATTTTTTAATAAAATTTTATTCATAGTGTAGATGTGCAGGGGGTCTCCGGAGCAGAACCGCGTTGGTTTCAGGTCCGGGGACCCCCTGCTTATCGAGATACAGGCCCCGTTATGGGAGATACAGGCCCCGTTATCTCTCTGCTTTTAAATGTCCCGATCATGTGACCGTGGATGTAAACAAAACAATGGGATACCGGCTCCCGATGCCTCAAACCGGGGCCTGTAACTCGGGAAGCAGGGGGTCCCTGAGCCAGAAATCAAAGTAGTTCAGCTCAGGAGACCCCCTGCTCCCGAACAATATGAATAAAAACACATTAAAGCAGCTTTATTACCATAGAGTCTATTTGCTAAAGCAATGAAGGGGTTAAGGCACACTAGCATGTTTATTGGGGACAATTACCCCCAATAAACATTGCAGTACACAACACACCCACCCCCTGTGCCCCCAACAACCTCTATACCCCCTAACATACATAACATATCTTAATTGTTTGAGGATGCACATTGTGACAGTTCAGGGGATTCCTGCCCCTTTATGTGTCCCCGTCACCGCTGTTTCCCCTGCCTCTGACCTTTCCCCTGCCTCTGACCTTTCCCCCGCCTCTGACCTTTCCCCTGCCTCTGACCTTTCCCCTGCCTCTGACCTTTCCCCTGCCTCTGACCTTTCCCCCGCCTCTGACCTTTCCCCCGCCTCTGACATTTCCCCCGCCTCTGACATTTCCCCCGCCTCTGACCTTTCCCCTGCCTCTGACCTTTCCCCCTTACCTCCTCGTTGTTCTCTCCCTTCCTCCTCCCGCATCTGTCCCTCTGCGTCATGCCCTGACGCACTCCCAATTGCCAAGCGCGTTCCCCGCAAGGCGTGCGCATGTCCCCAAACTCCCGATCCCCTCCGCGGCCCTCTGTGCTCGCGGCGTCCCTCTGTCTCCCCTCCGGTCCCATTACCTCCTGCAGTCACTTCCCCGGTTCCCTCTCCTCCCTCGCCGGGCGCCCCCGCGGCGCTCCGCGCGGCTCCTGACACACCCTGTGCGCGCGCACACGTTCCCAAACCTCTGGCTCCGCCCCCCGTGCTGTACAAGCCATTGCCCTCTCTGATTCTCCTGTCTCCTCCCTCTCTCTTTCTCACCTATCCCTGCTGCCTCTCACTCTACCCTCTGCTCCTCCTCTCTCTCCCATTGGTGTTCCCTCCTTTATAACCCCTGTCTGTCCTCTCTCTCATTGCTCTGCATAGCTTCCTGTGACCTCTGTGTGTGCAGTCCTATGCTTGGCTCTCCTGTCTCTTTCAGCGTTTGTTCCTGCTCCTGCTTACCCCTGGATCTCCCTGGCTTGACCTCTGTTTTGTACTGGATTACCCTGCTCTCTCCTGCCCTTGGACCCTGCATTCGGATACGACTTCACTGTCTTCTGTTACCCCTGGACTCTGGCACACGGACATCACTATCCGAACTCTGAAACCCAAGGCGTTGCAAGTATAACTAACCATCTTTCTACAGGCCCGGCAACGCACTACCACACTCCGGGCACGCCCTCACTGCTGTGGGTGTGTGTTAAAACCCTTCCCACCTCAGCACTGGGGACTGGCCAGGTCTGCGGGCATACAGGCGTTACACATATGAACTATACTACAGGCCGGCGGTGGTCCCTGCAGGTGTCCGGGGGTCCCTGCTTGCCTGCAATATCAATTCTGTGCCCCCGAAAATAATTTAAAAATACATAAATACTTAAAAATAAATACCCCCCACCCCCGCACCCTAACACATACAGTAATGGGCAAAATTACTATTATCCACATATTGATAATAATGCATTTGCCCATTTCAAAAACAAGAAGCAGCAGAAATAAAATAACTACATCTTGCACACACCCCTGCCAGGGACCCACGATGAAGGCCGTCCTCATCCTCACCCCGTCCCTGCCAGGCACCCATGATGAAGGCCGTCCTCATCCTCACCCCGTCCCTGCCCTCCGGTGCTGCAAAAAATACACAAGAATAAAAAGCGACAATCTAATGTCCCCTTAACCCCTTAATCACCTTAGCGGTTAGTAACCGCTGGAGTAAAGGGGTTAACCCACCCACGAGGCCTAACCACACTCACCCTTAAGCATTCCCATTTGTGATACCTATTGTTTTATTATTATCGCTATTAAATTTTGGCTTATTCCAAGACTCTTTTCGTTTTCTCTATCAATCAGTGTGTGCTGGGGCTTTTTGGGGTTTTCTATGATCTTCAGTGGGGTTGTTTGGGCCCACTTCATTCCATTTGCACCTTGTGCTTTATGAGTCTTTACTTTATTTAGAGTGCTGTCTATTTGTTTATACACCCTCACCCACTACCCACCAGGGAGGCCTACCCACCCACCCTTGGGGACAATAACCCCTTCACCCACCCCCACTACCCACAATAAAAACACTACACAGAACAGCCCCACTACCCACCTCCTAGGCCCCACAATAAACATTACCATATTTAATAAACATTAATACATAACCCACCCCCTGTACCCCCCCCCCCATAAAAACATGATTTATTATTTTACATACAGGCCTACGGTAGTCGCCAGTTGTCCCGACAGGTGTCCGCAGGCCCCACAGTGCACCAGAGGGGGGTGTGTTTTTTTTTTCATGTCATTTAATTGTTTTTATGCCCATTTATTGCCCCTGTATTAATGTATCTCCAAATGGATAGATATATGCTTGTATTGCAAATGCTTGTTTTGATGTTTTTTATATGTAGTTTGCTGGTTTGTTTAGAACTGTTTCTGCAATGTAATTTGTATTTTTATTTAGTTAGATGTAATTTTGTGTGGTGTTTTAAATAGTTTATTTCAGGGGGGCTTGCTTTTTAATAGTGGCTTATTTTTGGTAGTTAGATTTTGGTTGATGGTGTTACTTTGAACTTGCATTTATTTCACAATTGTTTGGTTTTGGGATTTGAATAGTGAATTGTGTAATTGATTTTGGATTGGATTAATTGATGGTAATTTATTTCGGTTTACTTCTTGCTTTGTTTTTATTTTATTAGTGTTTGGATGGCATTGTATATTGTTTGTAATTGTTTCTTTTAGTTTGAACATTGATTGGCGTAGTGTTACATGATGCACAGATTATTTGCATCATGTACACACTGTAGGATCCCAAAAACGACCTATAGCGCACAGGAGAGAAGAAAACAAACACAAAGCATAGTGTTATCTGTAAATACTAAATGGTTAGTCCAGCTACAAAGGACAAAGGATAAAGAAAAATCAGCCTATTAGAGGAGAGAGGGTGTATATATAGGGAAAGGGCTAGCAGCTATCACATATGCCCCTGACGAAGCCAACGGCGAAATTAGTAGGGTGGAGAGCAAGGTGCAGCCGTGAGAGAAGGAGCCACTACTGAAGCCTTCCTGAAAGCCTCTGAGGGGATCTCGCGAGACGCGAGGAGAACCATCACGTGACGCGGAAGTCTGTGTATGCGGAGATACCGGCGGTGAGAGACGCGGGTCGCCTCCGTAATGAGCTGAGTTTTTGCCAGCGATAGACGGACTTTCTGTGGACAGTGATACCGCGAGGAAAGGACGCAGGACGTCCATTCAGGAAGCGGCGAGAGTACCTCTTGCAGGAGATAGCCCGTGTGTTGGCGCTCTCGTCACGGATATATCCTTGCTTGTTTTTAGTTGAATAAATTGTTTTGTATTGGATCTCTCTCTCTCTCTCTCTCTCTCTCTCTGTCTCTCTCTCTCTCTCTCACTCTCATCATATCATATCTACTGTGGGAGCACAGCTGAGCCAATTGGTCTATAAGAAGATTGGAAGTGTGGATCTTCCCTCTCAGCATACTCAGCTGAGACCGTTTGCCTTATTTGAATTCATATCCTGTACGTGCATTCTTTGTAGGAGGACTTTCCATTTAGTATTTACAGATAACACTATGCTTTGTGTTTGTTTTCTTTTCTCCTCTGCGCTATAGGTCGTTTTTGGGATCCAATTTTGACTTTTTTCTCTCTGGATGAGAGTCTGGGCCAGCTGCAGGGAGAGTTTAGACAACACTGGTATAGTTAGAGATCCTTTGTGTATCCCCCCCCCCTTATCTGTTTAGTTTATACTGTATTATATAGCGCAGTTCTGTTTTTTTGTCATTTGATGTACACACTGTACAATTCAATAGTTTGATTGGCATTTCTTACATATTTAATTGGATATGTGATGTTTTGATTTTGAGATGTGGTGGTTTTTACATTTGTCATGATTTTATTTGGAGATGTGCTGTGTTTGATATTTGGCTCTGTGATGTTTTGATTTTGCTTTGCTATTTGATGTTTTGATTTTGATTTTGCTATGTGGTGTTTGGATTTTGAGATGTGCTGTGTTTATTTTTGCAATGTGATGTTTTTATTTTGGCATGTTTTGTTAATCCTTAACCATTTCTTTGTATGTAACGGTGTTTCTGAACCGGCCTGACCCACCCAATCTCACATTGGCCCCTGTGGTCTAACCGGCCCCCATTACAGTGTGGTAGTGTCTGGTGGTGCACCTGTTGGCAACAGGACTCCTGAGTCTCCCGCATGATGGTGTGTGGGGAGGACCCGTCCAGACAGGCAGCTGAGGTAGTGTGCTGAGTCTCACCTAGTTCCAGTGCAGCGCCTCCACCTCATCAGGGTCCCTGCGTCCGCATGGGGATGATCCTGTTGAGGAACTCCTTCGTGGTGCTCCTCTCTGTACATTCACTCCACACATGTACACGAGAGGGTTTGTGATTGAGAACATCTTTATTGCCTGAGTGGGCTAGCTGCCCCTCGCAGTAGATTTCTAGCCACTCATGTTCAGTCAGTGCCTCCCTTTAAAAGGTGTATTTCTCCTTAGATAGGGATTCCCTATCCCCGCAGGGATCTCTGCCCTGTGCCAGGTCCCTGGACACAGTCTCCTCTTCAGTTACTATAACATAACCATCTGCTAGAACTTGTACTTAACTCATGACTGAATAGAACTCTCAAGACTACTAGAACTGGACTCAGATAGAACTCTGGCAGAACTCCCCAGAACTAACTCTTAGACACAGTGCTGTGCCTTATGTACACTCTGGAAGCTGACACACCTCTGACATCACTAACCATGGAGTCAGAGCATGTGACCACTCCCATCCATACACAGGGCACCCCATCAGGGTGTGAGGGCAAACCTCCATAATTACTGCTGGCATGCCCACAACTTACCAGGCCTTACTGTCAGCAGGAGAGATGACTGTAGCCATTTTACATGACCGCTACATTCTCCCCCTGGTGAATCCCATCGTCCTCGCTGGGACCTAAATTTGTATACCCTTTTTCAGGAAGCACTGAAACACAACACATAATTAGGTTAACTTCACATACAAATTTCCATAGTATCATAACAAAATGTCTACAGTACATTCCGCCAAGCCCGCCCCGACCAGCAGCCACGAAACCCGCGTAATGCATTAGTACCCCCTAATAATAGTGACTCGGGTCAGGTTTCTAAACCTCTCTACCGCCCATGTCCAGGACCGTGACATGATAGTGCCTAGGCAGTCCCCTCTCGGGCCTATATGTCACCCTATGTTTGTAAATGTTTCTTCCTATGCCCCATATGCGTACTAAGTGCTCTATCCGCTCCTCGGCCTTCTTCCCTACCACTGCACTTCCTCTTCCGACTAAGTACATTTCAATGGCCTCCCTAAGCCACCTCCCTCTGTTTTCCTCTATTTCATCCATAAGAGGCTCAGGGACATACGGGTACTCCAACCCGTGGGATGATTTATAACGAGCCATTATGGTCCGCTCGGCCCTACTTATCCTGGTCAGGTCAGCCTTACCGGCCCTCCCAGGTAACACCCATGATAGGGGCTCATCAGGGTCCACGGGGTCTGACAGGATGCTGGGACCCATGGGTTCTATCTCCCTATGCTCGATCTGCAGCCACCGCTCCTGCAACTCTCTATCCCTTTGCTCAGGTGTGAACTCTCCCGCAGCCCACCAGTAATCCACTACATCTTCTCGCCGGATGAGGAACCGAGTGCGGTCCATCCATGCGGAGTACCCTTCGAATAGTGGGGCCCACCAACGGTGCTCTCGGAATCTATGTGACCCCCCTGACTCCCTATCATCTTCCAGGGAAAATACCCCCGACGACCGTTCAGATCGCGGTACTGACCACCTGTAAGATCCCGGGGCCTTTTTCACCGGTTCAGGAACTGCAGGGGGCAACCACCGGCCTACCACGGCCACTCTCAACTCTCCCCCTCCCCGAGAATCGCCCTCCGTAGTGCCACTGCGCTGTCTTTCCCCAGTCCGTCTCTCCTCCCCCCCCAAAGGTATGTCCATAAGTTCCAGGCTAGGCGGGGATCCCGTGGAACAGGTGACAGGGGCAGGGGCTTTATCTAGGCCAGGGGATGGGGCATAAGGGCGAGTGATAGGACCCCACGGGGTTACGACCCGTTCCTGGCTGTCCGTAGACTGGTCCAATGAGGATATCTCACCCTCCTCAGTCCTCGGATCGCCCATCCAACTCCTGGGCCTTGGAGGTGATCGGGGACCTTCCCCCGATCGCCGAAGCGGCGCTGCGCCGTTCCCAGCGGTTCCGCTGTCGCCACCGGAAGCGATGTCTTCCCCGGAACCGGAAACGCCGCCATCTCGGGTCGGATCCCCATTCGGGATCTCTTCTTCGATGACGACATCCGGAAGCTCCGCCGTCGTCTTCACCGGAAGTGATGCCGTCTCTCCACGTGCGCCTCGGGCCTGGCACGGCCCTTCCTCCGCTGCGCTGTCTGCCGGGACAAGGTAAGTGATGGGGCTGCTTCTCTTACCAGTCCGCAGGGGCGTTGGCGTCTCTCTCCCGTCGCCGCCAGGTCCTGGGACGGCGGGACTCCGTCTCTCGGCTCGCCGATCTGCGGGGGACGCCCTATTTTCCAGACTGCCACTCACCCCACGGGGTGTCGTCCGTCCTGGGTCCCTCTTGGATCCCGATTTCGCCACCGCTAGTTCACGGAGGTCCTCGTCAGAGTAATCTCCCTTCCCGGATCTCGGGGTCACCGAGCGTGGCGAAAGTCTTTTCTCTGCGCGGTCGGGGAGCGACCCGACCGCCTCGGTCGATACTGACCCAGCCGACTTGGTCGACTCCAGTCCCCTTTCTCCGGGACTCGCACGGCTGATCCACAGTGCGCCAGGGGACTCGGCGGAGCGCTTAGCCGTGTCCCCCGGGGGGTCAGCAGGTTGGATAGGTATGAATGTGGGCATGGGCCACAAATATAATGTCCCGCAATGTGGGCAACGTGCCACCGTGTTGACAGTGCCTCCGGGCAGCCCGCATTGTAGGCAGAGCCCGACCACCGTCTCGGTGTTAGCCACCCTGACCACCAGTACCCCGCCGGGTACCGAGTAGGGCTGGGTGGAGACCATAGTTCCCACAGCGGGAGGGCAGGCCATTCTTTTAGTAGGGACCACTTTCAGTATGGGTCTCTCCAGGTCAGTGGTTCCTCGCAACTGACCAGTAGAAGCTTCTGGGCCAGCCACTTCCTGCTTCGGCTCCTCCTTCCGCTGACATAGCTGGAACCCGCCCCCAGGGGTTGCAATTATGGGCGGATCCCACAGGGGAATAGCATGCCCCTTAATTAAGGCCGCGCCTTTCTCAGTCCTGGTGGGCGCGGTCTGCGTTTTCGCGCCCATTTCCTCATCAGAGTGGGATTCTTGGGCCGCGGCTAGTTCCCGCCTTCTCCTAGCTGCTGCTTTTCGTGCAAAATATCCCTCCTTTTTGCACGTTACCTCCGCGGCCGGAACTACTTCTTGTAGTGGCGCCGTCTGGATATCAGTCCCTGGGCCCAGTGGGTGCATTCCCACAGGCCATAATTGAAAGTCACTCCCCCTGGTGGAAATCAGAGGAGGGTCCCATAGACTAAGCGGTTGATTCAGCACAGGGGCCGAGTGAGTCACTGTCCATGAAGGCGCAGCCGTAGCTTTCGCGCCATGCCCCCCATCAGGGCGGGGCTCTGCTGTTCGCGCCATTCCCGGCCAGCTCTTTGCAAGTTCTGTATCAGCCATTTTCTCTGCGACTGGCCCATGCGGTTTCCCTAGCAATCGGGAACCGCCATTTTGGTTGGCTTTTAAGCCCAAAAAGTCAGTTTGTTTGCTCTCCTCGCGGGGTTCTCCCCCAATTATCACCATGTCCTGACACTCTTCAAGGGTGGCTCCTCGGTGTCCCAGACAGGATAAAAACGGGGCAGCCACGGCCTTCGCTCCACTCCAGAGCAGATTAGTTAAAGACAGCTCAGCGACAGTTTGCTCTTCAGTGGGGCGCACGCCACGGGTGCCTTCCCCATCAGGCTCTGGTCGCCATTTTGGGTTCTCCGCACCACGCGGATCCTCCATTCTTTGGGTTGTCACACTCTCGTACCAATTATCGTACATGGGGCTCCGCTCTGCGGGGCAGCCTCCACACCAGTACAATAAAGATTGCTCAGATGCACCACCACATGTGTACCTAATCTAGGCTGGACTCATGTTGCACTACCTCAGGCTAGGCTCACTCTCTCAGTGTCTGCTGTAACTCCTTCCTCCCAGTCTGTGCTCCCTATGGTAAGTGTCTGGAATGGGCTAGAGTACTCTGGCTCTGCCATGCAGTACTTGGGGCGTCTACCTCTCTTGGTCAGCCTAGCGCAGACCCTCTCCAGGATTCCTGACCACGTTAACAGGCTATCCCTTCTGGCGTCCTACCAACTAGCATTACCTCAAGGTGACTCGGTCAGCTATAGCCCGGCTCCAGACCCCTCACTCCTTTCAGGCCCCTAGGTCGTCCCTGCGAACTGACAATATCCCGTCAGCCCCCTGACCACCCCTAGGTCCGTCCCTACGCAGCACAGAGTGGCAGCAGACTCTCTCCCTGTTTCCCAGTGTGCCTAGCTAGAGCCTGTCCTGATGACAGATCTGATCTCAGCAGCTCGCCTCCAAATGTAACGGTGTTTCTTTTTTTTTTTTTTTGTAACTATTTTTCCTTTATTGGTGTCATACATCACGGGGGTACATATTATCGACACTGGCTCACAGGCCAACTTGTAAATACGGCGCAGTGCATGTACAAGGCATAAAGGAGGTAAATGACACACAATAAACCCTTTTTCCTTCTTTCAATAATGAAAAAGAGAGGGGGAGACGAAGGAAAGGTGGATAGTTGGGAACGACTTTGGAAAGAGAGGGGGGGGGGGTTAGGGTTCGTCGGCCGTGGGGGGGAGGGGGCGAGGGGTAGCTGGGGGGTTTATGTGGGGGTTGGTAGTCCTATCCAGGGTTCCCAGGTGGAATAAAATTGTGGGTTTTTTTGCTTTAACATTGCTGTCAATTTTTCCATGTTCATAATTCCGTCTATTCTTGTAATCACAGTTCTTCTGGAGGGGGCTTTAATTTTCTTCCATGCCGCCGCGATACAGCATCTCGCAGCTGTCAGTATTGCTGCCGCGAGTCTGGCCGCCGGGGCAGGAAGGTCGTCAATTGGTTTTCCCAGCACGTAGGTCAGCGGGTCCAGGGGTATTTCTATCTCCAGGGTCTCGGTCAGGAGGCCCTGGATCCGGGACCAGAATCTTTGGATCTCCGGACATGTCCACCAAATATGGGGCATGTCCCCCCTTTGACCACAACCTCTCCAGCATTCGTCTGAAGTGCCTGGGTAGATTTGGCTCAGTCTACTCGGGGTCAGGTACCAGTGGAATAATATTTTATAGATGTTTTCTTTCGTGACGGAACAAATTGAGGTTTTGGTGGCTGCCTCCCAAATATCCTCCCAATCCTCAAGGTCTAAGTTGGTGTTTAGGTCTGCATTCCATTTCTGCATGTATTGGTGGTTAGGGGGGGGCTGAGATGCTTCGAGCGTTTTATAAATTTCTGATATGAGGCCCTTTTGGTATTTGCCTTTGAGGCAGAGGGTCTCGAATCTAGAACGCGGCGGGAACTTGAGAGTAGGGGATTGGGTTCTTAGGAAATGTCGGATCTGGAGGTATTGGAAAATGGGCAAGTTGGGGGACGTGAATGAGGTTCTTAATTCTGGGAGGGACATGGCCTCATCTTTTTCCAGCAAATCCGCAACCACTCTGATGTTTAAGCCTTGAAATTGGCTGAATTGGGATCGGGCGCATCCGGGTGGGAAGTCCGGGTTCCCGAATATGGGGGTCAGTTGAGAGGGGGTTGAAGCTAGGCCATATTTCCCTTTGGTTTTTAACCATGTCGACCTCGTGCATCTCATTGCCCCGAGACCAAGTCTCAACGATTTCCTGTTTTTGAGAGCTGGGGACCACAGTAGGGTCGGGAGGGGGTTCGGGAAAGCGTGGTGTGTCTCGATTTCCAGCCAGCAATTGGTGTCGGGGGAGCTGTTCCATACTACCGCCTGCCTCAGTTGGGCCGAAAGGTAGTATCGGAGTATGTCCGGGGCCCCCAGACCACCTCTCGACCTCGAGGCTAATAGGACCGATCGTGGGACCCTGGCTCTACGTTGTTGCCATATAAATTTTAATATATGGGCCTGGATATTCCTTAGTTCTGCTAGTGGAACAGGGACGGGGAGGGTCTGAAAAAAGTAGAGCAGGCGGGGTAGGATGTTCATTTTGGTGGATACTATCCTTCCGAACCAGGAGATCTGGTGGGATAGCCAGGACTCAAGATCTTTTAAGATCTGGCGGAAGAGGGGGGGGTAGTTAATTTGGTACAGCGAGTTATATGAACTTGCTATTTTGATTCCGAGGTACTTGATGTGGGAGGTGTTCCATTTATATTTAAATTTCTGTTGTAGGGCTGACCATACGGGGTTCGGGAGGGAGATGCTAAGCGCCTCTGACTTGTCAGTATTGACTTTATAGTCTGATAGTTGGCCAAATTCGTCAAGGAGTTTTTCTAAGTTAGGGAGGGAGGTGAGGGGGTCTGACAGAGTGAGAATTATGTCGTCGGCGAACAGGGATATTTTGTATTCCCTGTCTCCGATTGGGATACCTTTAATAGTGGGTTCAGTTCGAATTCGGGCGGCCAGGGGCTCTATGGATAGGGCAAATAGTAAAGGGGAGAGCGGGCAGCCTTGTCTGGTGCCGTTTTGAATTTTTATTGGGTTGGAGCGGCCTCCTGGGAGTTTTAGTAGGGCTGTTGGATTAGTATAGAGGGCCTGGACGCCGGTAAGAAATGGTCCGGAGAAGCCGAATTGGCGCATCGTTTGGTCTAGATAGGACCATCTGATGCGGTCAAAGGCCTTCTCCGCGTCGAGACTTAGTATCAGGGCCTGGGATTGTTTGAGGTGCACGTGGTCTATAATATCAATAATTTTGCGGGTGTTGTCAGAGGCCTGTCTTCCTGACACAAATCCCACCTGGTCTATATGAATTAGTCTTGGGAGAATAGGATTCAGCCTGTTTGCTAGGATTTTGCTGAAAAGTTTGAGGTCAGAGTTTAGGAGGGATATTGGGCGGTAGCTGGCGCATTGAAGGGGGTCTCTACCCTCTTTATGAATAATAGCCAGATTGGCTGCTGACATAGTGTCTGGGATCTGTTGGTCTTGCATAAAGGAGTTGTACATTTCTAGGAGGTGGGGGGACAGGGGGCCTACAAATTTTTTATAGTACCCGTTGGAAAATCCGTCGGGTCCGGGTGTTTTAGCTAATTTAAGTGAGGATATCGCTTTTTTTAGTTCCTCTAGAGTTATTTTCTTGTTTAAGAACTCAAGTTCTTCTTGAGTGAGGGATGGGAGGTTGCATTTGGATAGATAGTCGGATGTATTTTTGGCGGTATCTTTTGGCATGCTAGTTGGGTGGAGATTGTAAAGATCTGTGTAGAACTCTGCGAACTCATTCGCGATGTCCTTCTCGTTATAGGAGACTAGGCCGCTTTTAGTTCTGATCTTTGTGATCTGGGATTTTGTCTTCAAGCCTCTTAATTTGGAGGCCAGAAGTTTGTCCGCTTTGTTGCCCCTATCGTAGAACCGCTGTTTGGTCCATTTCAGGGCTCTCTCCACCTCGTCAAGTTGCAACACTTTTAGATCGGATCTCGCTTTCTCAAGTGTTCTGAACACCTTTTTTGATAGGGATTGTTTGTGTGAGTGCTCTAGCGCTAGGATTTTATCTGTGAGTTCCTTCTGGGCTCTCTGTTTAAGTTTCCTCTTGTAGGAGGCTATTGATATAAGTTCCCCTCTGATGGTGGCTTTGTGGGCCTCCCACAGAGTTGCTGCTGAGGGCACTGAACCTTTGTTTATTTGGAAGAAGGTGAACAGTTTTTGTTTCACTGTTTTGACTACTAGTGGATCGTTGAGAAGCGAGTCGTCGAGTTTCCAATTGTATGTTAAGGACTTGACGAAAGGTAGAGAGAGGGTGAGTACGATAGGGGCATGGTCGGACCACGTTATTGGGCCTATTTCGGAGTGGGAGGATGCCTGGAGTACATTATTGGTGCCCAGAAAATAGTCGATCCTCGAGTAAGACTGATGGGGGGTTGAATAGAAAGAGTAGTCCCGCTGACCCACGTGCTGGGCCCGCCAGATATCTGTCAGGGAGTACTCCCTGAGGATATCTTGGAATTTTTGGGCTTTTGTCTGTAGTTGGATGGAGTATGGGGTAGTAGTTTGGCCTGATCTGTCGTGGGCTGGGTTAAGTACCATATTTACGTCTCCGACTAGGAGGAGGGAAGAGAGCGTCGGTTGGTCTAGGGTGCTAAGGAGATTTTGTAGAAAATGGGTTTGGTTGGCGTTTGGGGAGTAAGTATTTAGGATGGCTAAGGGGGAGCCTGAGAGCGTACCTTGGAGGAGGATGTACCGTCCCTCGGGGTCTTTGGTTACCTTCGTCAGAGCAAATGGTATGTTGTTTTTAATCAGGACGGCCACTCCTCTTTTTTTACTGGGGGAGGAAGCGAAGTACGCTTGGGGGTACACGTGTTTAAATGTGTTTGGTGGGTCTGCGTTGTTATAATGGGTCTCTTGGATACAAATTATATCCCCTTTAGTTTTTTTAAATTCTTGGAGGGCTAGTTTACGTTTGCGAACCGAATTAAGGCCTTTGACATTCAGGGAAATTATTTTGATCGTCGCCATCAGTGGGGAGGGGGTGTCTCGGGGATAGGCCCCTGTCCCTGAGTTATTCCCATGTCAGGGCTGGTTCGTGCGTCGGGTAGAGTATGTGGGGGGTAGTCTTTGGTGGTCCCGCCAGGGATATTGGGGGGTGGCCGACGGGGGGAGGGTGGGGTGGAGGGGGAGGGAAGGGGAGGGGGGAGGACACAGGAGGACAAGAAAGAGAATGGGCTATCTTGGAGCCCGAAAAAGGTTCCTCTTGACATTGTGGTGTCAAGGGGATGGGGTGTATGAAGCACCCTTGGGAGAACTTTCGGGGCGTCACTCACGGACCGTAGCCAGAGAGAAGGGTCCAGCACCCCCATCCCATTGCTTATGGGAGGGGGGGGGGGGGGGGAGTCCCTGGTAAGGAGGGGCACCTCTGGCTGGTGGAGGCCTAACTCTCCTTTGGTTTGGGCCATAGATGATCTTGTACATCCTTAGTACACATTGTTTTCTTCCCTTATGTTAAGTCCTTGTCTGGGTGTTCTTTATGGGTGTTGGGGGGGGGGGGGAGGAGGGGGGGTGGGTGGGGGGGTGGGGGGGGAGGGGGAGTGGAGAGGGGGGGGTAGGGGGTGGAGGGGGGGGTTGGGGGGGGTTGGGGGGGTGAGGAAAAAAGGGGGGGGGTGTGGAGAGGAGGGGGGGGGGATGGGGGGGGGGGGGAAGGGTGGGGGGGGGGGGGTGGAGGGGGAGGATGGGGGGGGGAAGAGGGGGGGGGATGGAGAGGGGGGGGGGGTGGGTGTGGGGGAGAGGGGGGGGGGGTGAGAAGGGGGGGCATCTGGTGGGGGAGGGGGGGCATCTGGGAGTAGGGTGGGGGAGGGAGGGGGGGGGGCATGCGGGGTACACCTAGATAGCACATAGGGTAATCATTGCTCTCGGGGGGAATCTCGGTCTATGGTTGAGGCTTCCCTTGTGTCCTGATATTGTCAGATTTATCAAGAAAAAAAAAAAAAAAAAGGAGGGTGGGGGGGGACGGGGAGGAAGGGGGGGGGGTGGTAGCATCTAGTATACACCTAGTTAGCAGGGGGTTGGAACCTTGTGCTCGGGGGGGGGGGGGGGGGTAGGGGGGGGGGCTCTCATCTCGAGCCTAGGTTTCTCCTGTGTTTTGCTGTTAGCAGCTGCTCCTTGGGATGCATTCAAACATTGGTATATAGCACTGCGTTTTGGCGTAACATGGCGCATTTCTCCTCTGGGGGGGGGGGGAGGGGGGGGCACATTGGGGGGGGGAGTGGGAGCGGATATTATAGCAGAGTTCAGCAAGGAGTTTAAACATTTTACACATTGTCACATTCTTAGGACGGGAGATCTCTTACATAGCACCACTTTAAATTAGAACATCGTTAGTTATTCATACATTGGCATATAGCTATACACATTGGGTAAACATATTCCGGATCTCTGTTTCTGTGGGGGGGGGGGGCAGGTCAGGGGGGGGGGCAGGTCGGGGGGGGGGGGAAAGCTGTCCGCGGCAGGGAGGGGGGCGGGGAGATCTTTTGGGGGGTAGTTTAACTTGGTCTTTACTTTGACTAGTGGGGGGGGGGGGGGGGGTAGGGAGAGGAAAAAATGGGGGGGGGGGGAGGGGGGGGGGAGACATCTGGTCTACTCGAGTGCTTGGGGCTAGGCTTTGAAGGGGGCTTAGTTTTGGTCTGGAGGGGTGTTTGGAGGAGAATAGCTGAGACTTTAGTAGTGGGACAGTTGTTGTGAGGTGGGCTGCAGTATCCAGTACCACTCCGGCTCAGATCCGGGGGGGGGGGGGGTAGGGGGGGTGGCGGGGGGGGGGGTGTATGGGATGGAGGGGGGAGGAGGGGGATTCAGAGGGGGGGGGGGGCGTACACTTGCGGGATCAGTTGGGGGGCCCTATGATTCTGGGAATGAGCCTCGGTATGGGTGCTCAGTTGATTTAAGGCTTTGGACATACGTATTTTACGGTTTGAGAGCAAGGGGGAGAGATGGGGGGATAGTTCGGGGGGAGCGCGGTAGTCTGGAGACATGGGGCTTACTTTGGGGGGTATCGGGGTACAGCAATTTTACCATTAGGATAGGAGAGGGGAGAGGGAGGGAGGTTTTTTGTTCATACAACCTGCCACTTGCGGGAAGGGAGGGGGGGGTGGTGGTTGCCACCGGGGGCGGTTCGCGGTGTGCTGAGTCCAAGTGTGGGGACTCCGGGCCTGATGTCCTGGTGTGAGGGCTCTTTAGGTTGGGGATCTCGGGCATCTCTTGATCATCGGGAGCGCCAACCGGAGGTGCTTGTGGGGGGGTGTAGCAGCAGGTCCGCGGCTCGGGTGTCTGTGTCTCCGCTGGTGCAGCTCTGGAGCACGTGAGTGGCCCACAGTGGGACCGCGCCCGGAGAGGAGCAGCTTGGTTGCCGATTCCTCCCGTTGCTGCCCGAGACGCCCCGAGTGGGATCTCGGTTCCTCTCGGTCTCAGGTGGGAGCGGTGAAGGTAAGTAGGCGTTTAGCGTGTGTGGGGGGGGGGGAGGAGGGGAGGGGGGGAACATAGGGAGATAGTGGGAAGGGGAGGGGGGGGGGGTGGGGTTGGGGGGGGAGGACAGGAGGGGGGGGGGGGGGGAATCGGGGGGGAAGGGAAGGGGGGGGGGAATTTCGTGGGATGTAGGCCAGGGGGGCTCGGGGTCAGGGGTATGTTTTGTTTATTGTGGGTTCTTGTGTTGGGTGTATGTTGTGGTCTTTAAGGCCTCTGGAACTTCGTGGGAAGGCTGTAGAGGCCGCGTGTAGTTTCCTTGGGTCTCACAGCTGGCTGGCTCGTCGGGGTTCACCGGAGGCGTTGGCTCGCTAGTCTTTCCGATGTGCGGGGAGTTTCTTGGGGGGTCATCTCTGGCGTCTCCTCAGTACTGGGGCGGGTGTTCTTCTGCGGTGGGAGCGGGATTCCTAACGCCTTCAGGAAGTTCTTGGCGTCTTCAGGGGTTGTTGCTGTGTAGTGGCGGCCATTGCGCAGCACCACTAGTTTGAAGGGGAATCCCCAGCGGTATTTCACCCCCTGGTCTCTGAGGTAGGAGGTGAGTGGACGCAGTGCATTTCTTTTATTTATTGTTAATTGGGAGAGATCGTTGTAGAGTTGAATTTGCACTCCATCCATAGTCACAGACCTCAATTCCCTAGCCGCTGTCATGATGCGGTCTTTAGCAGAGTATGCGTGCATTCTCAGCACCACATCTGTGTCGGTTTGGGTCTGCTGATTTCTGGGCCAGGGCTCTGTGGGCACGATCTGTGTGCAGGTCATGCTCTGAGAGGTCAGGAACGAGCTGCAGGAAGAGTCTGCGGAGGTATGGTTGAAGTTCTTCGTGGGTGATGGATTCAGGTATATTTTTGAGGCGGATGTTCTGCCTCCGCTCCCTGTTCTCCATATCTTCCAGTTTATCTTGTATATGTCGGATCGCCTCTCCGCATCTCAGTACTTCCTCGTGGGTCTCAGCCTGTTCATTTGAGATTCCCTCCATCTTCACCTCCAGATCTTCCGTCCGCTCCGTCAGCGCTTCCACCTCTGCCCGGATGGTTTGGAGGGCCTTTTCTGTGTCCTCCTGGACTCCCTTCCTCATTTTGGTAATTAGGGCATCGAAAAAGTCTTTATTTAGGACGGGGGGGTCCGAGTCAATCGGGCTGTGTCTGCCGCTGCGCACCTCGTGCTCTGGTTCTCCCCCGACGCCATCTTGCTCCTCGGAGTTGATTTCAGCATGGCGTTGCGCCGGAGGGAAGAACTTGGTGACGGGGCATTGGTTTTTTTTTCTGCGGCTTCCCTGCCATCTCTCCGGTGCTTATTCCTGCTGTGGGATCAGTTTTCGGGGGGGTTGGGATGTAGAGTCAGCTTATTCTAGTGTGTAGATTGGTGAGGGTGCCGGGAGCTCTTCCCCTAGCAGACCATCGGCTGTGACGTCACCGGAAGTCCGTAACGGTGTTTCTGAACCGGCCTGACCCACCCAATCTCACATTGGCCCCTGTGGTCTAACCGGCCCCCATTACAGTGTGGTAGTGTCTGGTGGTGCACCTGTTGGCAACAGGACTCCTGAGTCTCCCGCATGATGGTGTGTGGGGAGGACCCGTCCAGACAGGCAGCTGAGGTAGTGTGCTGAGTCTCACCTAGTTCCAGTGCAGCGCCTCCACCTCATCAGGGTCCCTGCGTCCGCATGGGGATGATCCTGTTGAGGAACTCCTTCGTGGTGCTCCTCTCTGTACATTCACTCCACACATGTACACGAGAGGGTTTGTGATTGAGAACATCTTTATTGCCTGAGTGGGCTAGCTGCCCCTCGCAGTAGATTTCTAGCCACTCATGTTCAGTCAGTGCCTCCCTTTAAAAGGTGTATTTCTCCTTAGATAGGGATTCCCTATCCCCGCAGGGATCTCTGCCCTGTGCCAGGTCCCTGGATACAGTCTCCTCTTCAGTTACTATAACATAACCATCTGCTAGAACTTGTACTTAACTCATGACTGAATAGAACTCTCAAGACTACTAGAACTGGACTCAGATAGAACTCTGGCAGAACTCCCCAGAACTAACTCTTAGACACAGTGCTGTGCCTTATGTACACTCTGGAAGCTGACACACCTCTGACATCACTAACCATGGAGTCAGAGGCATGTGACCACTCCCATCCATACACAGGGCACCCCACCAGGGTGTGAGGGCAAACCTCCATAATTACTGCTGGCATGCCCACAACTTACCAGGCCTTACTGTCAGCAGGAGAGATGACTGTAGCCATTTTACATGACCACTACATGTATATTGGTTAATCATGCCCATATTATATATATATATTATATATGGGCATGGTGAAGCCACTGTACAAATGAATGGGTGAAGGGTGGGGGTAGTTGCCTGGGGAGGGTGCTTAGGCCTCGTGTGTGGGTATCGAGACAGGATGGGTTAACCCCTTAATTACTTTTGCGGTTATTAACCAATAAGATAATTAAGGGGTTAGGGGACATTAGAATGTATTTGTAATGTATTTTTGTGGCAACGGAGGACACCTGCTCTATCCTGACGTGGACATCCATCATATTGCTGTGGTAAGTAGAACTGTATTTATTTACTTTATTTATGCTGGTTAATGTTATGTTTAATAATGGGCAAATAATCTATTATCCATATCTGGATAATAGTTATTTTGCCCTTTACTGTACTACATGTGTTTGGTGGGTGGGGGTGGTGAGGGGGGGTATTGATTTATTTAAATGTAGGGCATATTTTTTTTTTTTTACATACAGGGCTGGTACCTTAGGTCTGCGGGAACCTATGGAGACCACCTGAGGACCCACGGACACCCACGGGTACCACCTGTGGACCCACTGGGGACACTTGTGGGGAAGAACCGGGGCCCCACAGCTGTGGGGGCCCTGAGGGCCCGCAAGGACCACCTGAGGGCCCCAGACCCCCATGGGAACCACCCGATGGCCCCCAGACACGTGGGGTTGACCTGGGGACCCCAGACACTCACGAGCCCACCCGTTGACCCCATTGTGGCCCACGGTGACCTGCGGGGACCACCTGGAGGTTAGTTAGTGGTTACTAACCGCTAAGGTGATTAAGGGGTTCGGGGACATTATATTGTCTCTTTTTATTCTTGTGTATTTTTTGCAGCACCGGAGGGCAGGGACTGGGTGAGGATGAGGACGGCCTTCATCGTGGGTGCCTGGCAGGGACGGGGTGAGGATGAGGACGGCCTTCATCGTGGGTGCCTGGCAGGGGTGAGTGCAAGATGTATTTATTTTATTTATTCTGCTTATTGTATTTTAAATGGGCAAATGCATTATTATCCATATATTGATAATAGTAATTTTGCCCATTACTGTACTGTATGTATTAGGGGGCGGGAGGGGGGGTTGTATTTGATAAAGTAATGTTTATTGAGGGCCTAGGAGGTGGGTAGTGGGGCTGTAGTGTGTAGTGTTTTTATTGTGAGTTGCGGAGGTGGGTGAAGGGGGTATTAGACCCAAGGATGGTATTAACCGCTAAGGTAATGAAGGGGTTAACTCAACCCGCAGTCCCCTCGCAAGGCCTTAACACCCACCAAGGGTTCAAATACCCCCTTCACCCACCCCCTCTACCCACAATAAGCCTGGCACGGGTGGTTAACCCCCTTCATTACCTTAGCAGTTAGCCGCTAAGGTAATGAAGTGGCTGTAAATGCATTTTTCCTGCATCGGATGCATGCCGAAGGACTTGGAGAGACAGGAAACTTGGGCAGGTAAATGGCAGATGAGGTTTAATACAGATATTTTCAATCCAGGTGCATATATTTTTACTGAGTCCAATTTCCTTTATTTTGTTCACCAACCTCTTATGTGGAACTGTATCAAAAGCCTTTGCAAAGGGAGTTCTTGGGATTAAATGGATTTAATGCCTCCTCTGCTATCTATATAAATGATATTTCACAGATCTGATGAAAATGTATAACATCCAGATAGTACCAAGAATATTTATCTACAAATAATAATAGTGCTTGCTTGTCAAACCACAATTATAATCCCTAGAGCAACAGAGGTGGCTCCCATTTTGTTCTAGTATGGTGCGGTTGCTCATGTTCTGTTTCTTTTATTTAATGTCACCTGGCCTCATTAACTCATATCCTTCAGTACATATTATTACTTTGTGCTTGAAGTGCTTTCTAGGTTACAAATACAATCAACACAATAGATATCCCCTGGAGGCCTGCTGTTAGTAGACAGTGTGCACTGGAACCCATCAGCTGGTTTAGCTCACACTGCTAGAGCTGTTGTTATGAATAACAGAGGTGGTGTGGGTTCAACTTCTGATCCTGTTGGGTCAGACACCATATCCCATTCCTAACGTGCCTTAGACCAGGGGGTTCTTACCCTCTCTGGAAGAAGTCAAAGTCAGAGGGAAGCGCCATGACGTCACGCATCAAGCGACAGCTTGTAGAGTCAGACAGACCGTAACTCTGACGGAGCTGCGCAAACAGTATTCACGCTGTCTCATGGGATCGCTCTCTCGCAGGGACAGAACAGTTACGTGCATAGGGTCTTCTTTCCCTCTTCTGTCCTCCCCGCTGCGTCATTTGACGCAGGTTCCGACGTAAGGGGGGCGCGAGCACTGGGCTGAGCAGGTAGGGGGCACAGCGCAGAAAGTTTGCGCACCCCTGCCTTAGGCCTGTAAAAAAGTGCACACCAGCAAATACTATATTACAAGCCTTAGACTTGTCAATCCAGTAACACTTTATGTGCTGTGGGAAGTAATTGGAATCACTTCCTGCAGTTTGTAGAGTTTTATTTATTGTAAAATAAAGTATTTCAATTCAGTATGTGTCTGGTATTCTGGCAGATGGCCGGTCGGTTACGCCGTAGCCATTTTTTTGCATATCCGTTATCTAGCACCAACATGAGTGCATATACCTGTAGCAGCTCCCTCCCCCTGGCTTCCTTTAAAAGCAGACCACTTCCACTTCCTGGGTGACAGGTATGTTCCACAGGGAACACACCTGAGGTACCTGTGAGAGACACTAATAGCTAGATTAGCTACATATGGGAGTAGTGAGCTGCTCAAATATAGCATGTGACAGTAAGGCTACGGCCCCAGTCCTCCCTGCTGCACGCGCGCCTATCAGCCGTGATAGGCGGTCTGCAGAGGAGTGATGAGATGTGCAGGGGCGGGGCCATGACGAGGGGCACAGCCATGGCCGGGCATATCTGCCCTTCCATTGACTGCCCGCCAACATACGTGTCAAAGCGCTTTGCGCGCCCACACACAAACGGCCACTGGGGCCTGCCCAGTAGAGGTCTGTGCGGTGGTGTGTGGCACGGACTCCGCAGCACGCGCCGCAGACGCCACTGGGGACATGGCCTAACACTACCCATCAGCTGGTTATTCTCACACTGCTAGAGCTGTTGCCTAGATAAACATTGGTTGTAGGTTCTATTCCTGTTGGATCTGACGGTTCCAGTCATTAGATTGGTGCTTTAAGCTTATTATCAGCTCTATATAGTTGGTATGGAAATCCTTTTAGGAAGTGTGGGACGGGACTCATGCTAGTGGCTATGCACAGCATATTTAAATATCGCTCAGGGGTGTTCCTTTTTCAGTAGACATGTCTCCCTAATTTATCTGGAGGGACACTTGAGGTGATATATATACAATTGGCGACTGCTAATAAAATGAGGAATATCTGTCTGTTCAGGAACGGATTTTTTCATTGCCTGTGGGAAAAGAAAAAAAAATCCACAATTGCAGATGACACTTTTCCTGGTTCCACCATTGTATAGGTACAAGTAGGACTCTGTGTTACAACATAATTCTGTAGCTCATTACTACAGTACTTACAAAAATATTTATCTACATTACTCACTACCTATAATATTGATGTACGCGCAAGTTATACTTCCACCTTATACAGTACTTGCATCAACTTAGATGATCCTAGGGCCCTTATACCATTACTCACTGTCAGTAGTATTAATACTCAGGTTCCCAGGGACTGGACACAGATCCTGAAAGTACCGCTCCTTCTTCAGCACAAAGACGAGAGATGCCCACCCAAAGGTGATACCTGCAAAGCACATGCACTCTACCAATCCCGTCAGCAGCGTCAGAACACGCTGGCAGCTCATCTCTGCGGAGTAACAAAGTCCTGAGACAGCTGCAAGAGAGAGGAGAGCATGAGAGAGCTGCAAGAGAGAGGAGAGCATGAGAGAGCTGCAAGAGAGAGGAGAGCATGAGAGAGCTGCAAGAGAGAGGAGAGCATGAGGCAGCTGCAAGAGAGAGGAGAGCATGAGGCAGCTGCAAGAGAGAGGAGAGCATGAGACAGCTGCAAGAGAGAGGAGAGCATGAGGCAGCTGCAAGAGAGAGGAGAGCATGAGGCAGCTGCAAGAGAGAGGAGAGCATGAGGCAGCTGCAAGAGAGAGGAGAGCATGAGAGAGCTGCAAGAGAGAGGAGAGCATGAGGCAGCTGCAAGAGAGAGGAGAGCATGAGGCAGCTGCAAGAGAGGAGAGCATGAGAGACAGCTGCAAGAGAGAGGAGAGCATGAGACAGCTGCAAGAGAGGAGAGCACGAGAGAGCTGCAAGAGAGAGGAGAGCATGAGAGAGCTGCAAGAGAGAGGAGAGCATGAGAGAGCTGCAAGAGAGAGGAGAGCATGAGAGAGCTGCAAGAGAGAGGAGAGCATGAGAGAGCTGCAAGAGAGAGGAGAGCATGAGACAGCTGCAAGAGAGGAGAGCATGAGAGAGCTGCAAGAGAGGAGAGCATGAGAGACAGCTGCAAGAGAGAGGAGAGCATGAGAGAGCTGCAAGAGAGAGGAGAGCATGAGAGAGGAGAGCATGAGAGACAGCTGCAAGAGAGAGGAGAGCATGAGACAGCTGCAAGAGAGAGGAGAGCATGAGACAGCTGCAAGAGAGAGGAGAGCATGAGAGAGCTGCAAGAGAGGAGAGCATGAGAGAGCTGCAAGAGAGAGGAGAGCATGAGAGAGCTGCAAGAGAGAGGAGAGCATGAGAGAGCTGCAAGAGAGGAGAGCATGAGAGCTGCAAGAGAGAGGAGGGCATGAGAGAGCTGCAAGAGAGAGGAGAGCATGAGAGAGCTGCAAGAGAGAGGAGAGCATGAGAGAGCTGCAAGAGAGGAGAGCATGAGAGCTGCAAGAGAGAGGAGAGCATGAGAGAGCTGCAAGAGAGAAGAGAGCATGAGATAGCTGCAAGAGAGAGGAGAGCATGAGACAGCTGCAAAGAGAGAGGAGAGCATGAGACAGCTGCAAGAGAGAGGAGAGCACGAGACAGCTGCAAGAGAGAGGAGAGCATGAGAGAGCTGCAAGAGAGAGGAGAGCATGAGAGACAGCTGCATGAGAGAGGAGAGCATGAGAGGAGAGCATGTGAGACAGCTGCAAAGAGAGAGGAGAGCATGAGACAGCTGCAAGAGAGAGGAGAGCATGAGACAGCTGCAAGAGAGAGGAGAGCATGAGACAGCTGCAAGAGAGAGGAGAGCATGAGACAGCTGCAAGAGAGAGGAGAGCATGAGAGAGCTGCAAGAGAGGAGAGCATGAGAGAGCTGCAAGAGAGAGGAGAGCATGAGAGAGCTGCAAGAGAGAGGAGAGCATGAGAGAGCTGCAAGAGAGGAGAGCATGAGAGCTGCAAGAGAGAGGAGGGCATGAGAGAGCTGCAAGAGAGAGGAGAGCATGAGAGAGCTGCAAGAGAGAGGAGAGCATGAGAGAGCTGCAAGAGAGGAGAGCATGAGAGCTGCAAGAGAGAGGAGAGCATGAGAGAGCTGCAAGAGAGAAGAGAGCATGAGATAGCTGCAAGAGAGAGGAGAGCATGAGACAGCTGCAAAGAGAGAGGAGAGCATGAGACAGCTGCAAGAGAGAGGAGAGCACGAGACAGCTGCAAGAGAGAGGAGAGCATGAGAGAGCTGCAAGAGAGAGGAGAGCATGAGAGACAGCTGCATGAGAGAGGAGAGCATGAGAGGAGAGCATGTGAGACAGCTGCAAAGAGAGAGGAGAGCATGAGACAGCTGCAAGAGAGAGGAGAGCATGAGACAGCTGCAAGAGAGAGGAGAGCATGAGACAG
Organism: Ascaphus truei; assembly: GCF_040206685.1. Classification (NCBI taxonomy): domain Eukaryota; kingdom Metazoa; phylum Chordata; class Amphibia; order Anura; family Ascaphidae; genus Ascaphus; species Ascaphus truei. The sequence continues at coordinate 90,858 of NW_027457069.1, read as the reverse complement.
CTGCAAAGAGAGAGGAGAGCATGAGAGACAGCTGCAAGAGAGAGGAGAGCATGAGACAGCTGCAAGAGAGAGGAGAGCATGAGACAGCTGCAAGAGAGAGGAGAGCATGAGACAGCTGCAAGAGAGAGGAGAGCATGAGACAGCTGCAAGAGAGAGGAGAGCATGAGGCAGCTGCAAGAGAGAGGAGAGCATGAGAGGAGAGCATGTGAGACAGCTGCAAGAGACAGCTGCAAGAGAGAAGAGCACGAGAGACCGGTATGAGAGAGGAGAGCATGAGAGACAGCTGCGAGAGAGGAGAGCATGAGAGACAGCTGCGAGAGAGGAGAGCACGAGAGACCGTTACGAGAGAGGAGAGCATCAGAGACAGTTGCGAGAGAGGAGAGCATGAGAGACAGTTGCGAGAGAGGAGCTATAGAGAAGAGCAAAAGAGGCAGCTTCAAGTAAAGGGAGTACCAAAGACAGCTGCAATAAAAGCTAGAGTTTCAAGAAAGGAAAATGAGACAACAGTTACATGTGAAATCTCCTGTGACGCGCGATCATTCAGCGTACACACTCACACTCAGATAGCTCTCCATCATTCAGCGTGCACACTCACACTCAGATAGCTCTCCATCCTTCAGCGTACACACTCACACTCAGATAGCTCTCCATCATTCAGCATACACACTCACACTCAGATAGCTCTCCATCATTCAGCGTACACACTCACACTCAGATAGCTCTCCATCATTCAGCGTACACACTCACACTCAGATAGCTCTCCATCATTCAGCGTACACACTCACACTCAGATAGCTCTCCATCATTCAGCGTACACACTCACACTCAGCTCTCCATCATTCAGCAAACAAACTCACACTCAGATAGCTCTCCATCATTCAGCAAACACACTCACACTCAGATAGCTCTCCATCATTCAGTGAACGCACTCACACTCAGCTCTCCATCATTCAGCAAACACACTCACACTCAGATAGCTCTCCATCATTCAGTGAACGCACTCACACTCAGTTCTCCATCATTCAGCAAACAAACTCACACTCAGATAGCTCTCCATCATTCAGCAAACACACTCACACTCAGATAGCTCTCCATCATTCAGTGAACACACTCACACTCAGCTCTCCATCATTCAGCAAACACACTCACACTCAGCTCTCCATCATTCAGTGAACGCACTCACAGCTCTCCATCCTTCATCGAATGCACTCACACTCAGCTCTCCATCCTTCAGTGAACGCACTCACACTCAGCTCTCAATCCTTCAGCGAACACACTCACACTCAGATAGCTCGCCATCTTGCAGCGAACGCACTCACACTCATAGCTCCATCATTCAGCGAACACATCCACATTCAGATAGCTCTACATCCTTCAGCAAATGCACTCAGACTCAGCTCTCCATACTTCAGCGAATGCACTCACACTCAGCCCTCAATCTTTCAGCGAACACACTCACACTCAGATAGCTCGCCATCATTCAGCGAATGCACTCACACTCAGATAGCTCTCCTTCCTTCAGCGAACACACACACCCTCAGCTCTCCGTCCTTCAGCAAACACACTCACATAGCTCTCCATCCTTCAGCGAAGGCACTCACACTCAGATAGCTGCTGAAGGATGGAGAGCTGAGTGTGAGTGCGTTCACTGAAGGATGGAGACCACTCACACGAAGATAGCTCACCATCCTTCCCCCCACTCTTCTCTATACGCCTCTCCTTTCCCACCTGTCCTCTATACACCTCTCCTTTCTCATCACTCCTCTATACACCTCTCCTTCCCAGCTCTCTCCTCTATACGCCTCTCTCCTCTATACACCTCTCCTTCACCACCTCTCTCCTCTATACACCTATCCTTTCCCACCTCTCTCCTTTATACGCCTCTCCTTTCCCACCTCTCTCCTCTATACGCCTCTCCTTTCCCACCTGTCCTCTATACACCTCTCCTTTCTCATCACTCCTCTATACACCTCTCCTTCCCACCTCTCTCCTCTATACGCCTCTCTCCTCTATACACCTCTCCTTCCCACCTCTCTCCTCTATACACCTCTCCTTCACCACCTCTCTCCTCTATACACCTATCCTTTCCCACCTCTCTCCTTTATACGCCTCTCCTTTCCCACCTCTCCTCCATACGCCTCTCCTTTCCCACCTCTCTCCTCTATACGCCTCTCTTTTCCCACCTCTCCTCTATACCCTCTCCTTTACGACATCCCCTCTATACGCCTCTCCTTTCCCACCTCTCTCCTCTATACACCTCTCCTTCCCCACCTCCCTCCTCTATATGCCTCTCCTTTCCCACCTCTCTCCTCTATACGCCTCTCCTTTCTCACCTCCCCTCTTTACGCCTCTCCTTTCCCACCTCTCCTCTATAGGCCTCTCCTTTCCCACCTCTCCTCTATACGCCTCTCCTTTCCCACCTCTCTCCTCTATACGCCTCTCCTTTCCCACCTCTCTCCTCTATACGCCTCTCCTTTACCACCTCTCCCCTCTATACGCCTCTCCTTTCCCACCTCCCCTCTATACGCCTCTCCTTTCCCACCTCCCCTCTATACGCCTCTCGTTTCCCACCTCTCCTCTATACGCCTCTCCTTTCCCACCTCTCCTCTATACGCCTCTCCTTTCCCACCTCTCCTCTATACGCCTCTCCTTTCCCACCTCTCCTCTATACGCCTCTCCTTTCCCACCTCTCCTCTATACGCCTCTCATTTCCCACCTCTCTCCTCTATACGCCTCTCCTTTCCCACCTCTCTCCTCTATACGCCTCTCCTTTCCCACCTCTCTCCTCTATACGCCTCTCCTTTCTCACCTCCTCTTTACGCCTCTCCTTTCCCACCTCTCCTCTATACGCCTCTCCTTTCCCACCTTCCTCCTCTATACGCCTCCCCTTTCCCACCTCTCTCCTCTATACGCCTCTCCTTTCCCACCTCTCCCCTCTATACGCCTCTCCTTTCTCACCTCTCCTCTATACGCCTCTCCTTTCCCTCCTCTCTCCTCTATACACCTCTCCTTTCCCTCCTCTCTCCTCTATACACCTCTCCTTTCCCACCTCTCCTCTATACGCCGCTCCTTTCCCACCTCTCCTCTATACGCCTCTCCTTTCTCACCTCTCCACGCCTCTCCTTTCCCTCCTCTCTCCTCTATACGCCTCTCCTTTCCCACCTCTCCTCTATACGCCTCTCCTTTCCCACCTCTCTCCTCTATACGCCTCTCCTTTCCCACCACTCTCCTCTATACGCCTCTCCTTTCCCACCTCTCTCCTCTATACGCCTCTCCTTTCCCACCTCTCTCCTCTATACGCCTCTCCTTTCCCACCTCTCCTCTATACGCCTCTCCTTTCCCACCTCTCCTCTATACGCCTCTCCTTTCCCACCTCTCCTCTATACGCCTCTCCTTTCCCACCTCCCCTCTATACGCCTCTCCTTTCCCACCTCTCCTCTATACGCCTCTCCTTTCCCTCCTCTCTCCTCTATACGCCTCTCCTTTCCCACCTCTCCTCTATACGCCTCTCCTTTCCCACCTCCCCTCTATACGCCTCTCCTTTCCCCTCTCTCCTCTATACGCCTCTCCTTTCCCACCTCCCTCCTCTATACGCCTCTCCTTTCCCACATCTCTCCTCTATATGCCTCTCCTTTCCCACATCTCTCCTCTATACGCCTCTCATTTCCCAACTCTCTCCTCTATACGCCTGTCCTTTCCCACCTCTCTCCTCTATACGCCTCTCCTTTCCCACCTCTCCTCTATACGCCTCTCCTTTCCCACCTCTCCTCTATACGCCTCTCCTTTCCCACCTCTCCTCTATACGCCTCTCCTTTCCCACCTCTCCTCTATACGCCTCTCCTTTCCCACATCTCTCCTCTATAGGCCTCTCATTTCCCACATCTCTCCTCTATACGCCTCTCATTTCCCACCTCTCTCCTCTATATGCCTCCCCTTTCCCACCTCTCTTCTCTATAAGCCTCTCCTTTCCAACCTCTCCTCTATACGCCTCTCCTCTATACGCCTCTCCTTTCCCACCTCTCCTCTATACGCCACAAAGTAACTGGCACTACCAAGGATCTCAATCACTACAGATGCCTGCGGAACATGTGCACAAGGCAAACAAGGCACGCAAAATCACAATATTACTCTGACAATCTCCTCCAGAATACATCAAACCCAGCTAACTTCTGGAAGGTTATCAACAATATATTCCAGCCTCCTAACCATCAACAACCAAGTAATATCACTAAGGGGGATATTACTCTGGCAAACCCCACTGACATTGCAAATGCATTCAATGATTACTTTGTGGGGTGTGCCACTAACTTATTAGCGAAACGCAGCCCAAACCACAAACCTGAATCTCATCCTGGGAGTATCCCTACAGTCCCACCCCCTCCCAACACTGCCCACAATTTTCAATTTGGCCCAGTATCTGAAGAGGAGATTACACAAGCGCTCCTCAAACTAAAACTAAGCAGCCAATGTGGACCTGACTTACTACAATCTAGGTTCCTACGACTTGGTGCCCCAGCAATTGCCAAACCAATTGCGTCCATAGTCAACTCTATCCTGTCTGCAGGCCATATCCCTAAGACCTGGAAAACTGCCAGAGTTGTCCCAATCTTCAAAAGTGGGGACAAAAACACTGTCTCAAACTACAGGCCAATCTCACTTCTCCCAATTCTATCCAAAGTTATGGAAAAATGTGTCCACTCCCAATTAAGCGATTACTATACAAGACAAATTTCCCTAGCCAATTCCAATCTGGCTTTCGTCCCAAACACTCCACCGTAACTACCCTGCTAAAAGTTTGCAATGAAATCCAGTGTGGAATGGAACGGGGACAACTCACTGGTGCAGTATTCCTAGATTTTTCAAAGGCTTTTGATACAGTTGATCATGCTATCCTGCTTAACAAACTCCAGAGCTCTGGAATAGGGAAGCATGCTTTAAACTGGTTTCAGTCCTATCTATCAGGAAGATCCCAACATGTGTCCATCTCAGGCTCTAACTCCAACCCCCTGGATATCACCTGTGGTGTCCCGCAAGGCTCTGTTCTGGGGCCCCTACTCTTCTCAGTGTTCATTAATGATCTTCCCACAGCTTGTAAGGAAGCCTCAATACACATGTATGCAGATGACACAATCCTATATGCACACAGCCATAGCCTCTCTGACCTTCAACACATACTTCAGTCTGACTTTTTGAGACTCGAAAACTGGATTTCCCAAAACAAACTGTTTTTAAACACTGACAAGACTGTAACAATGGTAATTGGGACCAAGACTAAATTTTTAAAGCTTCCAGCGACTGAGCTCCAGATTAGAACCAACGCTAACACCACCCTAACCCCTGTCACTAGTTTTAAATACCTGGGCTTACGGTTTGACTCCCACTTAACAATCAGAATGCACATTGATACCCTGACAACCAAGACCTATGCCAAACTAGGGGTACTTTACAGGGACAAATCCTCCCTAAGTCTCCTGGTCAGAAAGCGTATTGCACAGCAGATGCTAATGCCAATTATTGACTATGGAGACATAGTATATGGCTCGGCTCCTCAAACCCACCTTAGCAAACTTGACACCCTCTACAATTCAATTTGTCGTTTTGTTCTCCAATGCAACTACAACACACATCACTGCGAAATGCTCAAAGAACTAGATTGGTCATCACTCGAGTCTAGGCGCAAAGTTCACCTTTCCTGTCTTGCTTTTAAATACTTTCTGGGCAAGCTACACAGCTATCTGAACAAGCTCCTCACCCCTACCACATGCAGCACCTATCACCTGAGATCAGACTCCAAAAGACTGTTCATGGTCCCACGGCTCAACAAAGTATCCGGCCGCTCCTCCTCTTACTGTGCACCCCAAAACTGGAACAACCTACCAGAGACTCACATCCACCACCAGTTTAAGTTCTTTCAAATCTAAGGCTGTCTCACATTTTAATCTGGTCTGTAACTGTTTAATTCGCCCATAATATATATTATCTCTAACTGTGCATGCAATGTCTTGTATACAGTATAATGTATAACCTGCTCATTTATGTAACTGTATTTGTAACCATGTATTATTTGTTTTACTCTGTGCCCAGGACATACTTGAAAACAAGAGGTAACTCTCAATGTATTACTTCCTGGTAAAATATTTTATAAATAAATAAATATACGCCTCTCCTTTCCCACCTCTCTCCTCTATACGCCTCTCCTTTCCCACCTCTCCTCTGTACGCCTCTCCTTTCCCACCTCTCCTCTGTACGCCTCTCCTTTCCCACCTCTCCTCTGTACGCCTCTCCTTTCCCACCTCTCCTCTGTACGCCTCTCCTTTCCCACCTCTCCTCTGTACGCCTCTCCTTTCCCACCTCTCCTCTGTACGCCTCTCCTTTCCCACCTCTTACCACTCCCACTTCCCACCTCTCTCCTCTCCCACCTCTCTCCTCACCTCTTCTGTTGCTGTCACAAACTCCGGATTCTGTTTTTCTCTCCCTTCCTTTTTATCACAGAGTCTTTTGCTGACCTTGCATATTATGTGCACGAGATGAGAGTGAGTCACAGAGCGGTCTGAGCTGTTACATCTGTCACATCTGCTTCCTTTCAATGCAGCTATGGTCCCCCCTCTACCTCACCCTCACCAGTCAGAGTCCTCCATCTACACCCCCCTCTACCTCACACTCACCAGTCGGAGTCCTCCATCTACACCCCCCCCTCTACCTCACACTCACCAGCAGGAGTCCTACCTCACACTCACCAGTCGGAGTCCTCCATATACTCCTCCCCGCCTCTACTTCACACTCACCAGTCGGAGTCCTCCATCTACACCCCCCCCCTCTACCTCACACTCACGAGTCAGAGTCCTCCATCTACCCCCCACCCCTCTACTTCACACTCACCAGTCGGAGTCCTCCCTCTACCTCAGAATCACCAGAGTGCTCCCTGTACCTCACACTCACCAGCAGGAGTCCTACCTCACACTCACCAGTCGGAGTCCTCCATATACCCCTCCCCGCCTCTACTTCACACTCACCAGTCGGAATCCGCCATCTACTTCAAACTCACCCGCCGGAGTCTTCCCCCTATCTCACACTCACCAGCCAGAGTCCTCCCTCTACTTCACACTCACCAGTCGGAGTCCTCCATCTACCCCCCCCCCCCACCCCTCTACTTCACACTCACCAGTCGGAGTCCACCATCTACTTCAAACTCACCTGCCGGAGTCTTCCCCCTATCTCACACTCACCAGCCATAGTCCTCCCTCTACTTCACACTCACCAGTTGGAGTCATCAATCTACACCCCCTCCCCTCTACCTCACACTCACATGCCAGAGTCCTCCCTCTACCTCACACTCACCAGCAGGTGTCCTCCCTCTACCTCACACTCACCAGCAGGAGTCCTCCCTCTACCTCACACTCACCATCCGGGAACCCCCCTCAATCTAACACCAGCTGGGGTCCCCCCTCTACCTCACACTCACCATCGGGGGTCCCCCATCTACCTCACACTCACCAGGCGGGGTCCCCCCTCTGCCTCACACTTTCCAGGCGGGGTCCTCCCTCTACCTCACTCACCAGCTAGATCCCTCTGTCCCACACTCACCAGCTGAGTCCCTCTGTCCCACTCTCACCAGCTAGGTCCCTCTCACCCACACTCACCAGCTACATCCCTCTGTCCCACACTCACCAGCTAGGTCCCTCTGTCACACACTCACCAGCTAGATCCCTCTGTCCCACGCTCACCAGCTAGGTCCCTCTGTCCCACACTCACCAGCTAGGTCCCTCTCACCTACACTCACCAGCGGGGTCCCTCTGTCCGACACTCACAAGCTAGATCCCTCTGTCCCACACTCACCAGCTGGGTCCCTCTGTCCCACACTCACCAGCTAGAACCCTCTGTCCCACACTCACCAGCTAGGTCCCTCTGTCCCACACTCACCAGCTAGGTCCCTCTCACCTACACTCACCAGCGGGGTCCCTCTGTCCGACACTCACAAGCTAGATCCCTCTGTCCCACACTCACCAGCTGGGTCCCTCTCACCTACACTCACCAGCGGGGTCCCTCTGTCCGACACTCACAAGCTAGATCCCTCTGTCCCACACTCACCAGCTGGGTCCCTCTGTCCCACACTCACCAGCTAGAACCCTCTGTCCCACAATCACCAGCTAGGTCCCTCTGTCCCACACTCACCAGCTAGATCCCTCTGTCCCACACTCACCAGCTAGATCCCACTGTCTCACTCTCACCAGCGGGGTCCCTCTGTCCCACTCTCACCAGCGGGGTCCCTCTGTCCCACTCTCACCAGCTTGATCCCACTGTCCCACACTCAACAGATAGATCCTTCTGTCCCACACTCACCAGGTAGATCCCTCTATCCTACACTCACCAGCTAGAGCCCTCTGTCCCACACTCACCAGCTGGATCCCTCTGTCCTACACTCACCAGCTAGATCTCACTGTCCCACTTTAACCAGCTAAATACCTCTGTCCCAGACTCAACCAGCTGGATCCCTCTATCCTAGACTCACCAGCTTGATCCCATTGTCCCACTCACCAGCTAGATCCCTCTGTCCCTCTCATCAGTGGGGTCCCTCTCACCCACACTCACCAGCTAGGTCCCACTCTTTCATTCACTCATCAATTCCACTGTAGTTGGGGTGTATCTCACTGTGATGGTAGGGGGTAGATGACCTTCATTAATAAAGGTGGAGTCTGGCTGGTTGCCCCTGAAACCGTATAGCAAGAGCTGAGAGTGTCTAATATTGTACCTTACCGTGTTGCCCTGTAATTCTGTTTCCCTTATACGGTCTCCCATAGGGCTATAAGCTAGGAACCGTGTGTGGGGTTAACTATGTAAGCCCCGTGGGACAGTTAAGGCATTCTATGTTGTATTCCCTTTGCCTCATGGGCCCGTAGCTGCCTGTGCCAGCTTATAAGTGGGATTTTGTCGGAAGGTGCATATCAGGCCAGGGACCTGAGTTACCGTTTCCCTGATAAATGTATCTGACGATCATGCCTGATTTTTGGATACATGTATGTCACAAAGACCAGGACTTTTAATACCATTTATATTTAAGGGATCAGTAACAGGGCAAAAAAAAAGCTGTGTGTGCTGTGCACGCGCATAGTAAGTGAAACTTCTTTGACTTTTGTCACAGAAATTGACTTATAACGCGCGTGTTCGGCACACATGTGTCAGTCAGTGACTATGTATGTGTGTCAGTCAGTGACTATGTATGTGTGTCAGTCAGAGAGTATGTATGTGTGTTTGTGCGTGTGTGTCGGTCAGTGTGTGCATGTGTGTCGGTCAGTGTGTGCATGTGTGTCGGTCAGTGTGTGCATGTGTGTCGGTCAGTGTGTGCATGTGTGTCGGTCAGTGTGTGCATGTGTGTCGGTCAGTGTGTGCATGTGTGTCGGTCAGTGTGTGCATGTGTGTCGGTCAGTGTGTGCATGTGTGTCGGTCAGTGTGTGCATGTGTGTCGGTCAGTGTGTGCATGTGTGTCGGTCAGTGTGTGCATGTGTGTCAGTCAGTGTGTGCATGTGTGTCAGTCAGTGTGTGAGTGAGTGTGTGTGAGTGAGTGTGTCAGTCAATGTGTGTGTGTGTGTGTCAGTCAATGTGTGTGTGTATGTGTGTGTGTCAGTCAATGTGTGTGTGTGTCAGTCAATGTGTGTTTGTGTGTGTCAGTGTATGTCTCTCTCTCTGTGTCGGTCAGTGAGTGTATGTGTGTCAGTCAGTGTGCGTGTGTATGTGTGTCAGTCAGTGTGCGTGTGTATGTGTCAGTCAGTGTGCGTGTGTATGTGTCAGTTAGTGTGAGTGTGTATGTGTGTCAGTCAGTGTGCATGTGTATGTGTGTCAGTCAGTGTGCGTGTGTATGTGTGTCAGTCAGTGTGCGTGTGTATGTGTGTGTCAGTCAGTGTGCGTGTGTATGTGTCAGTCAGTGTGCGTGTGTACGTGTGTCAGTCAGTGTGCGTGTGTACGTGTGTCAGTCAGTGTGCGTGTGTGTGTGTCAGTCAGTGTGTGTGTGTGTGTGTGTGTGTGTGTGTGTGTCAATGTGTGTGTGTGTGTATCAGTCAGTGTGTGTGTGTGTGTGTGTCAGTCAGTGTGTGTGTGTGTGTGTCAGTCAGTGTGTGTGTGTGTCAGTCAGTCAGTGTGTATGTGTGTGTGTGTGTGTCAGTCAGTGTGTGTATGTGTGTCAGTGTATCTGTGTCTCTCTTTCTGTGTCCTGCCCCCTCCCTCCTGACTCCCCCCACCCCAGGCAGAGCTGCGGACCCGCGGCGGCTCTGTCTGAGACTCTCCTCCCCCCCCCCCCCCAAAACACAGGCAGAGCTGCGGACCCGCGGCGGCTCTGTCTGAGACTCTCCTCCCCCCCCCCCAAAATACAGGCAGATCTGCGGACCCGCGGCGGCTCTGTCTGAGACTCTCCTCCCCCGCACCCCCACCCCCAGGGAGACGCGGCCGCACCGGGCCCGGCGTATGTGAGGGGCAGATACCCTGATTGAGAGCCCCCCCTCGGCAGTGCTGCGTTGGAAGCGGCGCACTCAAACCCCCGCTTCCCGCGTTACCGGAGCAGTGAGAGGCGAGCACCCCCCCCCCCCCCCGTGCTGTGCTGTCCTCGTTCAATCGCGTGGATCGGGGAGGGATGGGGACAGCTGCATCTCCACTCTCGGCGCCGCTTCCGCTTCAGCCTCAGACGCTGCTACGAGGGGTGGGCGACTCTGCACATGCGCTGCCTCGCATCAACGGATGCAGATAGCTTCCTGGCCTGCGGGACCCGGCGGTCAAATCTGCGCATGCGCCTCAACCTCCCATGTCTGTGTGGACGTGTGGGGGGAATGGCGGCTCTCCTCCGGCCCCGGCGGCACTCAGTCAGCGGGACACATGGAAGGGGAAGCGTAGTTAGGGAGGAGCGAGGCTGAACAGCCGGAGGACTTGCGGGGCTTCCGCCATCTAACTACACCCACACCCGCAGCACCGGAAGCTCTGCGCCAGCCATATTTGTACACCCATGGCAGCGGACGTGTGGGGTTAACGGTGGCCGTTAGGAGCTCACAGCGGGTGCGTGGAGGGAACGGTGGCCGTTAGGAGCGGTGCTGGCGGCTATCGCCGCCGCCGCCGCCGCATGTCACAGCAGGCATGTGGGGGGGAGGGATGGGGGAGCCGTGACGTCACTTCCGTTTCACATTTGTCCCCCATCTCTCCCGTTTTACCCCATCAGAATAGGTGCCACTAAAGAAGTTTCACTTCAAAACAGAAGTGAAATAAAATTAGGTTTATTTTGGATAAATCCTCGGAAACACACAGAACAACAAAATACAAAAATATACACAAACAGGGGTCTGGGGGATGAAATCTACATTTCCTGGGTGCAAGGACCCACTTCAAATGGGTTTCCCCTGTCCGCTTCTCTGTTCTAGGATATCAAAGTGCTGCACACAGCAGCCCCTCTGAAATGCATCTTCACACTCCTTCCCAGAGTGTCTCTCCCTCTGATAGTCTCCACACTCCTTCCCAGAGATGGACTTCAGCAAATTCCACACTCCTTCCAAGAGGTGGACTTCTGATGGACTTCTGAGGGAATCTCCACACCCTCCCAGAGTGTCTCTCTGAGGGTAACTAACTTCTCTGATCAGCAGTGCCTCTTTTTATACCTCTTGCTGGCTATGCTTTAACTTTGAACAATGGTAGCCAACCAAGAGAAACAGTGCCTGGGGCTCAGACCTGATAACTGATTCATTTAATTAATCCCCCACCTTTGTTGTGATCTATTTCTATGGAGAGCTTCAACTGAGTGAATTACTTAGTCTTTCTCCCTAAAAATAACAATAACAGTGGAATATCTAATTTACTTTCTTGCATGTTAATTCCATCACCACAGAATACCAACTACTGTGTCTGGGAGGAACTGCTAACACATGTTTACATGCAGACATAAGGTAATTATGTAAAAGACAGGACTTGGCTTTACACACAGCTAGCCCAAATCCCCTCAAAGAACAATGGTGATTGGGGAAAGGATTGTTCTAGCATTTTGCTGAATGGACAGGACTAACTGTGGTTGTTTCCCCTCATACATAGGTAAAAGGAAGGGTTCACAGTTTAGAGTTAGGATTAATTTTGGTTTACCTTGACGTGGTATGCAGGCTTATGACGCTTTGGCCAAAGGGTTTAACTAAATAACCAAGTAAATATTATAATTATAAGAAGTATTTAAACTTTATACTTATTACTTTATATGTTTTGTCAATTGGATGTAGCATTGGGCACCCCTGTCTTTTGTTTGTATACATTTGCCACGCTCAGTAGCTCTCTTATTGACATAAATATATATATAATGTGGCGGGTGTTTGAGTTAGAGCGTGCTGGGAATGTGTGTGAAGATTTGAAGAGAGAGAGAGAGAGAGCATCCCCGGCGTCCATCACGTAAACAGCGGTGACGCGTCGACCGGAAGTGACGCAGAAGACGCTGACGGATGCGGAAGACATTGTCGGCACGCGAGTTGGAGCAACAGAGCGGTGAGATCGCGACCCACCTGTACCCCTTGCATACCTCCTACGTGCCTGTTGTTCATCTCCTTGATGTAAGCCTCCATTTGGGAGCTTGTTATTTTGGGATAAATTTTATTTGACCTGCACCATGGTTTGCTCTCTTTTCTTCCGAGATTGCTGAGACTTTCTACCCCATCCACCAGTGCTACGTTTAGCACTCGTCTGCCGTATCATCCATCCTGGTTACTGCACCGACACACTTTATTCGAGCAAATACCCGGTATGTACCTGGCAGATACCTGGAATGCGCCGCTCCTCACCTCTGACAAGCCCCATTGCATTTGCCTTCCCAGCCTGGGTTCATGCCTGGCTGACGGGCGGCTGATCTGTTAAATGATAATGATTAGGATTTAATAGGCTGCAATGCTTCGCGTGTCTACCAGATGGCATAAATTCATGAATTGTAATGCAGTATATATATATATACTGTGCAGTATTGCAGCCAGCGGGAATAAAATGCTTCAATCCCTGCTTGGAAAATAACTCAATGCACTCGGGCAGAAAACAGTCACAAACCTCAATACACCCGGGTATACCCGAATTCGTGGGACTAGCCGAGCTCGAATAAAGTGTGTCGCCAGTGTACATCTTTCATGGTATCCAGATACACCACCAGTATTCACTGGTGTACTGCTCTTTAACAGTATATCCCCTTTATTGTGAGTAGGAAATTGGGAGCCTAGCACATTTATCTATACGAGTTCATAGCATATTGCACTGTATTGTATTTTCTTTCCACATGACTTCTTCGCTCCCCTGAGTTCTGAAGCCTCTACATCCGTCTAGACCTTGAAACAGTCTATCTCCAAGGGTTGAGAGAAGTTGTTGTTTTTACATTATCACATTTTTCACCATTTATTTTAATATATATATTTATTATCACTTTTTCACGTCACTGTATGTTTCACTGAGCACCTTTCTGGGTATAGATAGAACACCATCCAGTGGTTTTTGTATGGAACCAGCCGGAGCAGACAGGGTAACGCCTTTTGCTGAAGCAGGCGCCCTGCAACTAGGAAATGGCTAGATCTCAACTCCCAGACCCCAGTAAGTGTGTATATTCTCTGTATTTTGTATTTCTGTGTTTTTCCGGGGTCTTATCAAAATAAACCTCAATTTATTTCACTGCCTTGTTGTTCCTTGTAATTGAACCCTTAAATATAAATGTGTTAGAAGACATCTCACTATAACCCTCTTTCTTTTGTAGCCGGGTCCATGAGTTTCACCCGTTCACATGGTAAGACAGGGAAAACCTGTTCACATAGCCTGATACAGGTCTGAGGAGGCCAATTCCAAAGCAGGCTAGCTTGATTGATCTCCTCAGCTGCTTTAGGATTATAAAAGCCTGTGGTACACTGGGAGTTCTCTCTGATGCAGGGAGGTACTGGGCTTAAACTCTTCCCCCCCCCCCTCCCTGCCCATAGAGGAGGAAGCTGGGCCTAAAGGTAATGCCCCCCCCTCCTGCTACCCAGACAGGAGGAAGCTGGGCCTAAAGGTAATGCCCCACCCTCATACCTAGAGAGGAAAAAGCCGGGCCTGAAGGCAATGAACCCCCCCCTCCTACCCAGAGAGGAGGAAGCTGGGCCTGAAGGTAACTCCCCCCCCCCCTACTACCCAGAGAGCAGGAAGCCGGGACCCTAAGGTAACGCCCCCCCTCCCCTCCTACTACCCAAAGAGGAGGAAGCCGGGACCCGAAGGTAACGCGCCCCCCTCCTACTACCCAGAGAGGAGGAAGCCGGGACCCGAAGGTAACGCGCCCCCCTCCTACTACCCAGAGAGGAGGAAGCCGGGACCCGAAGGTAACGCGCCACCCCCTCCTACCCAGAGAGGAGGAAGCCGGGACCCGAAGGTAACGCCCCCCCCCTCCTACTACCCAGAGAGGAGGAAGCCGGGACCCGAAGGTAACGCCCCCCCCCCTACTACCCAGAGAGGAGAAAGCCGGGACCCGAAGGTAACGCCCCCCCCCCCTCCTACTACCCAGAGAGGAGGAAGCCGGGACCCGAAGGTAACGCCCCCCCCCCCTCCTACTACCCAGAGAGGAGGAAGCCGGGACCCGAAGGTAACGCCCCCCCCCCTCCTACTACCCAGAGAGGAGGAAGCCGGGACCCGAAGGTAACGCCCCCCCCCCTCCTACTACCCAGAGAGGAGGAAGCCGGGACCCTAAGGTAACGCCCCCCCCTCCCCTCCTACTACCCAAAGAGGAGGAAGCCGGGACCCGAAGGTAACGCCCCCCCCCTCCTACTACCCAGAGAGGAGGAAGCCGGGACCCGAAGGTAACGCGCCCCCCTCCTACTACCCAGAGAGGAGGAAGCCGGGACCCGAAGGTAACGCCCCCCCCCCTCCTACTACCCAGAGAGGAGGAAGCCGGGACCCTAAGGTAACACCCCCCCCCCCCTCCTACTACCCAGAGAGGAGGAAGCCGGGACCCGAAGGTAACGCCCCCCCCCCTCCTACTACCCAGAGAGGAGGAAGCCGGGACCCGAAGGTAACGCCCCCCCCTCCTACTACCCAGAGAGGAGGAATCCGGGACCCGAAGGTAACGCCCCCCCCCCTCCTACTACCCAGAGAGGAGGAAGCCGGGACCCGAAGGTAACGCGCCCCCCTCCTACTACCCAGAGAGGAGGAAGCCGGGACCCGAAGGTAACACCCCCCCCCCCTCCTACTACCCAGAGAGGAGGAACCTGGGACCCGAAGGTAACGCCCCCCCCCTCCTACTACCCAGAGAGGAGGAAGCCGGGACCTGAAGGTAACGCCCCCCCCCCCCTCCTACTACCCAGAGAGGAGGAAGCCGGGACCCGAAGGTAACGCCCCCCCCCTCCTACTACCCAGAGAGGAGGAAGCCGGGACCCGAAGGTAACACCCGCCCCCTCCTACTACCCAGAGAGGAGGAAGCCGGGACCCTAAGGTAACGCCCCCCCCCCTCCTACTACCCAGAGAGGAGGAAGCCGGGACCCGAAGGTAACGCCCCCCCCCCTCCTACTACCCAGAGAGGAGGAAGCCGGGACCCGAAGGTAACACCCCCCCCCTCCTACTACCCAGAAAGGAGGAAGCCGGGACCCTAAGGTAACGCCCGCTCCCCTCCTACTACCCAGAGAGGAGGAAGCCGGGACCCGAAGGTAACGCCCGCCCCCCTCCTACTACCCAGAGAGGAGGAACCCAGGCCTAAAGGTAATGCCCCCCCCCCTCCTACTTCCCAGAGAGGAGGAAGCCGGGACCCGAAGGTAACGCCCCCCCCTCCTACTACCCAGAGAGGAGGAATCCGGGACCCGAAGGTAACGCCCCCCCCCCTCCTACTACCCAGAGAGGAGGAAGCCGGACCCTAAGGTAACGCCCCCCCCTCCCCTCCTACTACCCAAAGAGGAGGAAGCCGGGACCCGAAGGTAACGCGCCCCCCTCCTACTACCCAGAGAGGAGGAAGCCGGGACCCGAAGGTAACGCCCCCCCCCCTCCTACCCAGAGAGGAGGAAGCCGGGACCCGAAGGTAACGCGCCACCCCCTCCTACTACCCAGAGAGGAGGAAGCCGGGACCCGAAGGTAACGCCCCCCCCCTCCTACTACCCAGAGAGGAGGAAGCCGGGACCCAAAGGTAACGCCCCCCCCTCCTACTACCCAGAGAGGAGGAAGCCGGGACCCGAAGGTAACGCCCCCCCCCTCCTACTACCCAGAGAGGAGGAAGCCGAGACCCGAAGGTAACGCCCCCCCCCCTCCTACTACCCAGAGAGGAGGAAGCCGGGACCCAAAGGTAACGCGCCCCCCTCCTACTACCCAGAGAGGAGGAAGCCGGACCCTAAGGTAACGCCCCCCCCTCCCCTCCTACTACCCAAAGAGGAGGAAGCCGGGACCCGAAGGTAACGCCCCCCCCTCCTACTACCCAGAGAGGAGGAAGCCAGGACCCGAAGGTAACGCGCCCCCCTCCTACTACCCAGAGAGGAGGAAGACGGGACCCGAAGGTAACACCCCCCCCTCCTACTACCCAGAGAGGAGGAACCCAGGCCTAAAGGTAATGCCCCCCCCCTCCTACTACCCAGAGAGGAAGAAGCCGGGACCCAAAGGTAACACCTCCCCCTCCTACTACCGAGAGAGGAGGAACCCAGGCCTAAAGGTAATGCCCCCCCCCTCCTACTACCCAGAGAGGAGGAAACCGGGACCCGAAGGTAACGCCCCCCCCCCTCCTACTACCCAGAGAGGAGGAAGCCGGGACCCGAAGGTAACGCCCCCCTCCCTCCTACTACCCAGAGAGGAGGAACCGAGGACCCGAAGGTAACGCCCCCCCTCCTACTACCCAGAGAGGAGGAAGCCGGGACCCGAAGGTAACGCCCCTCCCCCTAATACCCAGAGAGGAGGAAACCGGGACCCGAAGGTAACGCCCCCCCCCTCCTACTACCCAGAGAGGAGGAAGCCGGGACCCGAAGGTAACGCGCCCCCCTCCTACTACCCAGAGAGGAGGAAGCCGGGACCCGAAGGTAACACCCCCCCCTCCTACTACCCAGAGAGGAGGAAGCCGGGACCCGAAGGTAACGCCCCCCCCTCCTACTACCCAGAGAGGAGGAAGCCGGGACCCGAAGGTAACGCGCCCCCCTCCTACTACCCAGAGAGGAGGAAGCCGGGACCCGAAGGTAACACCCCCCCCTCCTACTATCCAGAGAGGAGGAAGCCGGGACCCGAAGGTAACGCCCCCCCCCCTCCTACTACCCAAAGAGGAGGAAGCCGGGACCCGAAGGTAACGCCCCCCCCCTCCTACTATCCAGAGAGGAGGAAGCCGGGACCCGAAGGTAACACCCCCCCCCTCCTACTACCCAGAGAGGAGGAAGCCGGGACCCGAAGGTAACGCCCCCCTCCCTCCTACTACCCAGAGAGGAGGAAGCCGGGACCCGAAGGTAACGCCCCCCCCCTCCTACTACCCAGAGAGGAGGAAGCCGGGACCCGAAGGAAACGCCCCCCCCCCCTCCTACTACCCAGAGAGGAGGAAGCCGGGACCCAAAGGTAACGCCCCCCCCCTCCTACTACCCAGAGAGGAGGAAGCCGGGACCCGAAGGTAACGCCCCCCCCTCCTACTACCCAGAGAGGAGGAAGCCGGGACCCGAAGGTAACGCCCCCCCCCCTCCTACTACCCAGAGAGGAGGAAGCCGGGACCCGAAGGTAACGCCCCCCCCCTCCTACTACCCAGAGAGGAGGAAGCCGGGACCCGAAGGTAACGCCCCTCCCCCTAATACCCAGAGAGGAGGAAACCGGGACCCGAAGGTAACGCCCCCCCCCTCCTACTAGCCAGAGAGGAGGAAGCCGGGACCCGAAGGTAACGCGCCCCCCTCCTACTACCCAGAGAGGAGGAAGCCGGGACCCGAAGGTAACGCCCCCCCCCTCCTACTACTCAGAGAGGAGGAAGCCGGGACCCGAAGGTAACACCCCCCCTCCTACTACCCAGAGAGGAGGAAGCCGGGACCCGAAGGTAACACCCCCCCTCCTACTACCCAGAGAGGAGGAAGCCGGTACCCGAAGGTAATGCCCCCCCCCTCCTACTACCCAGAGAGGAGGAAGTCAGTACCCGAAAGTAACGCCCCCCCCCTACTACCCAGAGAGGAGGAATCCGTGACCCGAAGGTAACGCCCCCCCCTCCTACTACCCAGAGAGTAGGAAGCCGAGACCCGAAGGTAACGCGCCCCCCTCCTACTACCCAGAGAGGAGGAAGCCGGGACCCGAAGGTAACGCCCCTCCCCCTAATACCCAGAGAGGAGGAAGCCGGGACCCGAAGGTAACGCGCCCCCCTCCTACTACCCAGAGAGGAGGAAGCCGGGACCCGAAGGTAACACCCCCCCCCTCCTACTACCCAGAGAGGAGGAAGCCGGGACCCGAAGGTAACGCCCCCCCCTCCTACTACCCAGAGAGGAGGAAGCCGGGACCCGAAGGTAACGCCCCTCCCCCTAATACCCAGAGAGGAGGAAACCGGGACCCGAAGGTAACGCCCCCCCCCTCCTACTAGCCAGAGAGGAGGAAGCCGGGACCCGAAGGTAACGCGCCCCCCTCCTACTACCCAGAGAGGAGGAAGCCGGGACCCGAAGGTAACGCCCCCCCCTCCTACTACTCAGAGAGGAGGAAGCCGGGACCCGAAGGTAACACCCCCCCTCCTACTACCCAGAGAGGAGGAAGCCGGGACCCGAAGGTAACACCCCCCCTCCTACTACCCAGAGAGGAGGAAGCCGGTACCCGAAGGTAATGCCCCCCCCCTCCTACTACCCAGAGAGGAGGAAGTCAGTACCCGAAAGTAACGCCCCCCCCCTACTACCCAGAGAGGAGGAATCCGTGACCCGAAGGTAACGCCCCCCCCTCCTACTACCCAGAGAGTAGGAAGCCGAGACCCGAAGGTAACGCGCCCCCCTCCTACTACCCAGAGAGGAGGAAGCCGGGACCCGAAGGTAACGCCCCTCCCCCTAATACCCAGAGAGGAGGAAGCCGGGACCCGAAGGTAACGCGCCCCCCTCCTACTACCCAGAGAGGAGGAAGCCGGGACCCGAAGGTAACACCCCCCCCTCCTACTACCCAGAGAGGAGGAAGCCGGGACCCGAAGGTAACGCCCCCCCCTCCTACTACCCAGAGAGGAGGAAGCCGGGACCCGAAGGTAACGCGCCCCCCTCCTACTACCCAGAGAGGAGGAAGCCGGGACCCGAAGGTAACACCCCCCCCTCCTACTATCCAGAGAGGAGGAAGCCGGGACCCGAAGGTAACGCCCCCCCCCTCCTACTACCCAAAGAGGAGGAAGCCGGGACCCGAAGGTAACGCCCCCCCCCTCCTACTATCCAGAGAGGAGGAAGCCGGGACCCGAAGGTAACACCCCCCCCCTCCTACTACCCAGAGAGGAGGAAGCCGGGACCCGAAGGTAACGCCCCCCTCCCTCCTACTACCCAGAGAGGAGGAAGCCGGGACCCGAAGGTAACGCCCCCCCCCTCCTACTATCCAGAGAGGAGGAAGCCGGGACCCGAAGGTAACGCCCCCCCCCCTCCTACTACCCAGAGAGGAGGAAGCCGGGACCCAAAGGTAACGCCCCCCCCCTCCTACTACCCAGAGAGGAGGAAGCCGGGACCCGAAGGTAACGCCCCCCCCCTCCTACTACCCAGAGAGGAGGAAGCCGGGACCCGAAGGTAACGCCCCCCCCCTCCTACTACCCAGAGAGGAGGAAGCCGGGACCCGAAGGTAACGCCCCCCCCCTCCTACTACCCAGAGAGGAGGAAGCCGGGACCCGAAGGTAACGCCCCTCCCCCTAATACCCAGAGAGGAGGAAACCGGGACCCGAAGGTAACGCCCCCCCCCTCCTACTAGCCAGAGAGGAGGAAGCCGGGACCCGAAGGTAACGCGCCCCCCTCCTACTACCCAGAGAGGAGGAAGCCGGGACCCGAAGGTAACGCCCCCCCCTCCTACTACTCAGAGAGGAGGAAGCCGGGACCCGAAGGTAACACCCCCCCTCCTACTACCCAGAGAGGAGGAAGCCGGGACCCGAAGGTAACACCCCCCCTCCTACTACCCAGAGAGGAGGAAGCCGGTACCCGAAGGTAATGCCCCCCCCCTCCTACTACCCAGAGAGGAGGAAGTCAGTACCCGAAAGTAACGCCCCCCCCCTACTACCCAGAGAGGAGGAATCCGTGACCCGAAGGTAACGCCCCCCCTCCTACTACCCAGAGAGTAGGAAGCCGAGACCCGAAGGTAACGCGCCCCCCTCCTACTACCCAGAGAGGAGGAAGCCGGGACCCGAAGGTAACGCCCCCCCCCTCCTACTACCCAGAGAGGAGGAAGCCGGGACCCGAAGGTAACGCCCCCCCCCCCCCTCCTACTACCCAGAGAGGAGGAAGCCGGGACCCGAAGGTAACACCCCCCCCTCCTACTACCCAGAGAGGAGGAACCCAGGCCTAAAGGTAATGCCCCCCCCCTCCTACTACCCAGAGAGGAGGAAGTCAGGACCCCAAAAGTAACGCCCCCCCCCCTCCTACTACCCAGAGAGGAGGAAGCCGGGACCCAAAGGAAACGCCCCCCCCCCTCCTACTACCCAGAGAGGAGGAAGCCGGGACCCAAAGGTAACACCCCCCCCCTCCTACTACCCAGAGAGGAGGAAGTCAGGACCCCGAAAGTAACGCCCCCCCCCTCCTACTACCCAGAGAGGAGGAAGCCGGGACCCGAAGGTAACACCCCCCCCCCCTCCTACTACCCAGAGAGGAGGAAGTCAGGACCCGAAAGTAACGCCCCCCCCCCCCCCCTCCTACTACTCAGAGAGGAGGAAGCCGGGACCCGAAGGTAACACCCCCACCCCTCCTACTACCCAGAGAGGAGGAAGTCAGGAACCAAAGGTAACACCCCCCCTCCTACTACCCAGAGAGGAGGAAGCCGGGACCCGAAGGTAATGCCCCCCCCCCTCCTACCCAGAGAGGAGGAAGTCAGGACCCAAAAGTAACGCACCCCCCTACTACCCAGAGAGGAGGAATCCGTGACCCGAAGGTAACGCCCCCCCCTCCTACTACCCAGAGAGTAGGAAGCCGAGACCCGAAGGTAACGCGCCCCCCCCTCCTACTACCCAGAGAGGAGGAAGCCGGGACCCGAAGGTAATGCCCCCCCCCCCCCTCCTACTACCCAGAGAAAAGGAAGCCGGGACCCAAAGGTAACACCCCCCCTCCTACTACCCAGAGAGGAGGAAGCCGGGACCCTAAGGTAACGCCTCCCCCCCTCCTACAACCCAGAGAGGAGGAAGCCGGGACCCTAAGGTAACGCCCCCCCTCCTACTACCCAGAGAGGAGGAAGCCGGGACCCGAAGGTAACGCCCGCCCCCCTCCCTCCTTCTACCCAGAGAGGAGGAAGCCGGGACCCGAAGGTAACGCGCCCCCCTCCTACTACCCAGAGAGGAGGAAGCCGGGACCCGAAGGTAACGCCCCCCCCCTCCTACTACCCAGAGAGGAGGAAGCCGGGACCCGAAGGTAACGCCCCCCCCCCTCCTACTACCCAGAGAGGAGGAAGCCGGGACCCGAAGGTAACACCCCCCCCTCCTACTACCCAGAGAGGAGGAACCCAGGCCTAAAGGTAATGCCCCCCCCCTCCTACTACCCAGAGAGGAGGAAGTCAGGACCCCAAAAGTAACGCCCCCCCCCCCTCCTACTACCCAGAGAGGAGGAAGCCGGGACCCAAAGGAAACGCCCCCCCCCCCTCCTACTACCCAGAGAGGAAGAAGCCGGGACCCAAAGGTAACACCCCCCCCTCCTACTACCCAGAGAGGAGGAAGTCAGGACCCCGAAAGTAACGCCCCCCCCCTCCTACTACCCAGAGAGGAGGAAGCCGGGACCCGAAGGTAACACCCCCCCCCCTCCTACTACCCAGAGAGGAGGAAGTCAGGACCCGAAAGTAACGCCCCCCCCCCCCTCCTACTACTCAGAGAGGAGGAAGCCGGGACCCGAAGGTAACACCCCCACCCCTCCTACTACCCAGAGAGGAGGAAGTCAGGAACCAAAGGTAACACCCCCCCTCCTACTACCCAGAGAGGAGGAAGCCGGGACCCGAAGGTAATGCCCCCCCCCCTCCTACCCAGAGAGGAGGAAGTCAGGACCCGAAAGTAACGCACCCCCCTACTACCCAGAGAGGAGGAATCCGTGACCCGAAGGTAACGCCCCCCCCTCCTACTACCCAGAGAGTAGGAAGCCGAGACCCGAAGGTAACGCGCCCCCCCCTCCTACTACCCAGAGAGGAGGAAGCCGGGACCCGAAGGTAATGCCCCCCCCCCTCCTACTACCCAGAGAAAAGGAAGCCGGGACCCAAAGGTAACACCCCCCCTCCTACTACCCAGAGAGGAGGAAGCCGGGACCCTAAGGTAACGCCTCCCCCCCTCCTACAACCCAGAGAGGAGGAAGCCGGGACCCTAAGGTAACGCCCCCCCCCCTCCTACTACCCAGAGAGGAGGAAGCCGGGACCCGAAGGTAACGCCCGCCCCCCTCCCTCCTTCTACCCAGAGAGGAGGAAGCCGGGACCCGAAGGTAACGCGCCCCCCTCCTACTACCCAGAGAGGAGGAAGCCGGTACCCGAAGGTAACGCCCCCCCCTCCTACTACCCAGAGAGGAGGAAGCCGGGACCCGAAGGTAACGCCCCCCCCCCCTCCTACTACCCAGAGAGGAGGAAGCCGGGACCCGAAGGTAACACCCCCCCCTCCTACTACCCAGAGAGGAGGAAGCCGGGACCCGAAGGTAACGCCCCCCCCCCCCCTCCTACTACCCAGAGAGGAGGAAGCCAGGACACGAAGGTAACGCCCCCCCCCTCCTACTACCCAGAGAGGAGGAAGCCGGGACCCGAAGGTAACGCCCCCCCTCCTACTACCCAGAGAGGAGGAAGCCGGGACCCGAAGGTAACGCCACCCCCCTACTACCCAGAGAGGAGGAAGCCGGGACCCGAAGGTAACGCGCCCCCCCCCTCCTACTACCCAGAGAGGAGGAAGCCGGGACCCGAAGGTAGCGCCCCCCCCCCCTACTACCCAGAGAGGAGGAAGCCGGGACCCGAAGGTAACGCGCCCCCCCCCTCCTACTACCCAGAGAGGAGGAAGCCGGGACCCGAAGGTAACGCCCCCCCCCTCCTACTACCCAGAGAGGAGGAAGCCGGGACCCGAAGGTAACGCGCCCCCCCCCTCCTACTACCCAGAGAGGAGGAAGCCGGGACCCGAAGGTAACGCCCCCCCCCTCCTACTACCCAGAGAGGAGGAAGCCGGGACCCGAAGGTAACGCGCCCCCCTCCTACTACCCAGAGAGGAGGAAGCCGGGACCCGAAGGTAATCCCCCCCCCCTCCTACTACCCAGAGAGGAGGAAGCCGGGACCCGAAGGTAACGCCCCCCCCCTCCTACTACCCAGAGAGGAGGAAGCCGGGACCCGAAGGTAATCCCCCCCCCCCTCCTACTACCCAGAGAGGAGGAAGCCGGGACCCGAAGGTAACGCCCCCCCCCTCCTACTACCCAGAGAGGAGGAAGCCGGGACCCGAAGAGGATTTCTCTAAACCAAACCCCTTCCATTGATTGAGACAGAGCAGGCAAAGAAAAGTGAGGTGGAACCGTGGAAGTGAAACCTTTTTAATAGCCGATGCGTGGTTGGAAAGAGTTCAAGCATGGGGGACCACAAAGGTCTCTTCTTCAGGCGTACAAAAGAGTAAAAATACTACAAACAAAGCTGAAATATGACAGGCTATTGTACCGTACCCTATTCTACAGCCTGAGACTGTACCGTCATCTATTTGAGACAGAGCAGACATTATGGAAACAGCTTGTAAGCTGGAGGAAATCAGCATGTTTCGAACAGTCTTGCAACATATCCAAATTGGAATACACTCTGAAAGGCCAACAATACTCACCTAGCAGGGAAGGCCTCGCCATGGGAGGAGCCAATGTGCAAGCCTGGTACAAAGAGACTTACTCTGCTCTTAAGGGACAACAATACTCATCTAGCAGGGAAGGCCTCACCATGGGAGGAGCCAATGTGCAAGCCTGGTACAAAGAGACTTACTCTGCTCTTAAGGGACAACAATACTCACCTAGCAGGGAAGGCCACGCCATGGTAGGAGCCAATGTGCAAGCCTGGTACAAAGAGACTTACTCTGCTCTTAAGGGACAACAATACTCACCTAGCAGGGAAGGCCACGCCATGGGAGGAGCCAATGTGCAAGCCTGGTACAAAGAGACTTACTCTGCTCTTAAGGGACAACAATACTCACCTAGCAGGGAAGGCCACGCCATGGGAGGAGCCAATGTGCAAGCCTGGTACAAAGAGACTTACTCTGCTCTTAAGGGCCAACAATACTCACCTAGCAGGGAAGGCCACGCCATGGGAGGAGCCAATGTGCAAGCCTGGTACAAAGAGACTTACTCTGCTCTTAAGGGACAACAATACTCACCTAGCAGGGAAGGCCTCGCCATGGGAAGAGCCAATGTGCAAGCCTGGTACAGAGAGACTTACTCTGCTCTTAAGGGCCAACAATACTCACCCAGCAGGGAAGGCCACGCCATGGGAGGAGCCAATGTGCAAGCCTGGTACAAAGAGACTTACTCTGCTCTTAAGGGCCAACAATACTCACCTAGCAGGGAAGGCCTCGCCATGGGAGGAGCCAATGTGCAAGCCTGGTACAAAGAGACTTACTCTGCTCTTAAGGGCCAACAATACTCACCTAGCAGGGAAGGCCTCGCCATGGGAGGAGCCAATGTGCAAGCCTGGTACAAAGAGACTTACTCTGCTCTTAAGGGACAACAATACTCACCTAGCAGGGAAGGCCACGTCATGGGAGGAGCCAATGTGCAAGCCTGGTACAAAGAGACTTACTCTGCTCTTAAGGGACAACAATACTCACCTAGCAGGGAAGGCCACGCCATGGGAGGAGCCAATGTGCAAGCCTGGTACAAAGAGACTTACTCTGCTCTTAAGGGACAACAATACTCACCTAGCAGGGAAGGCCTCGCCATGGGAGGAGCCAATGTGCAAGCCTGGTACAAAGAGACTTACTCTGCTCTTAAGGGACAACAATACGGAATATTGTATTTTTTTTTCTCGAGCGATTAAAAATCTTCACTCGCCAACTTCTCAAAACCGACCGACTTGGGAGAACGACTGGAACAGTTCTCAATAGGTTCGGAGTTGCATTTTTCACACAGATATCAACTTTATTAACTTTTTCACGTGTGACAAGCATTGTTGATTTTATATACTACATTTATTTGATTGTTTATCTGAGATATATTCACTTTTTCATTTATTTAGTCACATTTTTCGTTTTGTGTCACATTACACAGCTGTCACATATAGCGGTCACTTTCACTGGCAAACTTAGTAACCACAAGGCTCTTTGGCAGGCAGGTGGTAACAAGAAAAAGGAAGTGGAATCTGCATGTGATGTAAACAAACTGACTGGTACATGTACCACGGGTACGTGAGAAAACACAGATCAGCTGATAAGACATGCGTTGCTCCTCTGTATAACACACCATGTGGACAGATAGAGACACTGACATACAGATAGCCACACACACGCGCACACGCACACACACCAACATAGACAGACTCACTCTCATACACCCTGTCACTCAGACCTGAGAATCTATCAATGTGTCGGTCATACTTCACACTCACATTAGTCAAACATAATTTAGCGTGCGCTTACCGGTATCAGGTCAGCATTGCCAGCACCAAGCGAAAGTACAGAACATGAAGGATTTTTCCATCTCTGGATTACAGTTACATAGCGTCTCTCAATCCGCAGAGATCACCCTCCTTCAGAAGGGATGAGTTACATAGTTACATAGTAGATGAGGTTGAAATAAGATATACGTCCATCAAGTTCAACCTATGCTACAGTACATTTAGACGACAGATACTTTATCCTATATTTGTATTTATAGTACATTGATCCACAGGAAGGCAAAAAAAAAACAGTAACATATTATCTAATGATATCTCATAAGGGGGAAAATAAATTCCTTCCTGACCCCAAATATTGTCAATCAGATTACTCCCTGGATCAACATCCTTCCCATATTTACTTATTTGGTATAACCCTGTATACCTTTCCCATCTAAAAAGATGTCCAGTCTTTTTTGAAGATATCTATTGTATCTGCCATCACAGTCTCCATGGGTAAGGAATCGCACACTGTAACTGCCCTTACTGTAAAGAACCCTTTCCACTTTTACTGGCGAAATCTCCTTTCCTCCAACCTTAAGGGATGACATTGTGTCGTTTGTACTGTCCTACAGATGAATAGCTCTTTGGAAAGCTCCTTGTTTTGTCCCAAAATATATTTGTGTAACCCCTCTTTACTTTCCCTCAGACTATAGAACCCGTCACTGAGGTGGGGGTCTGAGTCCTGTAACTTGGGGGTTAACTCTTATAGTGGGAGGGACACTGTAAGGAATCGGGGAACACGTCCCTTGCAGCGTGTTCCCTCCTTACCTGGCAATAGTACCACAGCTGCCGCTGCCTCCGCTCCCCTCTCCGCCTGTGCGCGCACCCGTTTCAGTTACAGAGCGCACGCGCACTCACTCATCTTCTGTTGTTACCACGGAGCTTGGCTCCGCCTCCTCTGACGCGTCTCCCTCGCGTGCAACGATCCCCAGCTGCGTGTCAAGCACTAAATTGCCCCATGTCTCCTGTGACCTATCCCAGCCTCCGCTGGGGCCGCGCCTCCGCTCCGCCCCCGCTCTTATTGGTTTCCTGTTACTATTTAGTTCCTGCACTCAGTCAGTGCTCAGCATAACCTCATGTAGCCTTGTTGCTTTCCACAGTTGTGCCTTGCCTGGATCCTGCCTTGTCTTGCAGTTTAACCTCTCGTGTACCGACCCAGCTTGTAAAGGAATGTCACGAGAAAACAGCACATATATACAATAACCGGGCCAGATTGAACAAGACTAGGATATAGTAAACTGAATGAGTTTATTTCCTATGAGCAGAACAGACAATACATCAAGCAAATAACATTACAGAAATATTTACACTTACTGAGATTGGACAAGGAGATATTCAGCCGAATAGCAGCTCCTTAGTTGTTATAGGTCACCACAAGCACGACAAAACGACAGCAACAAGCAACCAACCCAGGAATAAGGGGTGCAAGCAACTATATAGACGCAGACCTCCTGTTACGCCGGTGCTGCCCGCAGACCAGACCCGTTCCTTTCACTGAGGTGAGGAACGTATAGAAGCACGCACCCGCAGCAAAGGGAGCGTGTCCGGAGTGTGGTGATTTTGGCGTTGCCAGGCCAGGTGTATTTCGCTAGCAATACTTGCCGGTACCGGTGTAGAAATGCCGTTGTCGTTGCCGTTAGCCAAGGTCTGGGATTGGAGAATACTGGAAGGTCGTTTGTCCAAGCAGGGGTCTAGAGCCAGAGAGAGACGTCCGCCAAGCCAAGCCGTAACCTGAGTGAATGAGAGAGAAAACGCCAGAGTAGTAATCCAAGTGAAAACTATGTCGAGCAATGAATGATAGGAAGGACTGGCATTATAAAGTGTGGCTGACCAATTAGAAGTGAAGGCAGACCTGGAGGACTGTGTGGAGCCATCCTGGATAGGTTCCCTTGATTGGCAGGCAGGTGAGGACTCTTGTCTTGACAGGAAATCATATTCCTGTATTGGGGGCGGGTCTTCACTGCCAGAGCAGTGAATAAATTAACTTCGCCCGGCGCGCGCTGTTCAGGCGCGCGCCCGAGCAACATGGCGGCCGCGTGAGGTACTGCTGGAAACCGGGGACGCCGAGGACGACGGGGAACCCCCAGTACCGATGGAGGTGAGTGGCGCTGGCGAGGGGTGCGCGCCACGGCAGCAGGAGGGAATATATCAGCAGAGGAACCAGGGCGCGGGCGCCGCGATCCCTGATTCCTCACAGTACCCCCCCCCCCCCTTCAGGATCGGCCTCAGGACGATCCTTCCATGGTTTTGATGGAAACTTCTTACGAAAGCGTTTGAGGAGTCCTGGAGCATGAATATCTTTCAGGGGTACCCATGACCTCTCTTCGGGTCCAAAACCTCTCCAGTGGACCAAGAAGTGGACTTTACCTCTTGAAAGACGGGAATCCAGTAGAGCCTGTATTTCATACTCTTCGTTACCCTGTACCATCACATGATCTGGTTTAGAAGTGTGGTCCGGAAAGAGGCTACTGGAGATGAAAGGTTTGAGAAGCGAGGTGTGAAACACATTCGGAATTCTCATGCTTTGAGGAAGTTGGAGTCGAAAAGAAACCGGATTAACCTGCTCCAAAATGGAAAAGGGACCCAGGAACCTAGGAGCCAATTTGAGGGAAGGCGTTTTGAGACGGATGTTCTTGGATGATAGCCAAACCTTGTCCCCGGGTTTGTATTCGGGTGCCGGACGACGGTGACGATCAGCCTGATTTTTAGATGTCAAGGATGCTTTTTGTAATGCAGATTGTATTCTGGACCAAGAGTCTTGTAGGAGAGCAATATGTTCGTCCACGGCTGGTACCCCAGAGGATTCTTTAGTAATAGGTAGGCGAGCCGGATGGAATCCGTAGTTGATAAAGAAGGGAGTCTCGTGGGTGGACTCATTCCTGGAAGAATTGAATGCGTACTCAGCCCAGATAAGTAATTCTGCCCAGTCATCCTGAGAATTAGAGACGAAGCACCTTAAGTATTTCTCGAGGGATTGATTAACCCTCTCGGTCTGTCCGTTGGATTGAGGGTGATATCCAGAAGAAAAGGAAGACGAGATACCTAGTCTCTTGGTGAAATTTCTCCAGAACTTGGAGACGAACTGGGAACCCCGATCGGACACGATGGATGTAGGAATCCCATGGATCCGGAAAATCTCTTTGGCAAAAATATCCGCAAGGGCGGGTGAGGAGGGTAATCCTTTGAGAGGGATAAAGTGTGCCATCTTGGAAAACCGATCTACTACCACAAGAATGGTATTCATGCCATTCGACCTAGGCAACTCCACAATAAAATCCATCGAAATGTGGGACCAGGGACGCTCCGGAATAGGTAAAGGTAAGAGAAGACCCTGAGGTTTCTGACGAGGAATCTTGTTATGCGCACATACCGGACAGGACCGTGTAAATTCCAGAATGGTTTTAGCCATATTGGGCCACCAAAAGGTACGACGGATGAGGTCCAAGGTTTTCTTGAATCCAGGATGCCCTGCCGAATGGACGGCGTGTCCCCAGTCCAGTATTTCAGGGATAAATTTGGGTTCCACATACAAAGAGTCTTTAGGAACCACAAGACCGGACGGGAGGTTCTCTTGAGACTTGATGATCCTCTCCAGATTCTTGAATGCCACAGCTGCTAAGATTCTTTGTTTAGGGAGGATGGACTCAGTGGTTTTCTCTGATCTCTCTTCAGAAGAGTATTGCCGGGAGAGAGCATCCGCCTTGACGTTCTTAGTGCCGGGAATGTATGAGAGAACAAAATTGAATCTAGAGAAAAATAACGACCAGCGAGCTTGGCGAGGACCTAAGCGACGGGCATTCTCAATGTACAATAAGTTCTTATGGTCCGTAAGGATGGTGAATGGCTCTTTTGACCCCTCCAGAAGATGTCTCTATTCTTGAAGAGCCATTTTGACGGCCAAAAGTTCCCTATTGCCCACGTCATAATTCCTCTCTGCCGATGAAAATCTTTTGGAGAAAAACCCGCAAGGATGAAGTTTATCCTGAGAAGAAAATTTCTGCGACAGAACCGCCCCAGCCCCACAGTCCGAAGCGTCAACCTCTAAGGTGAAGGGGAAATTCGTGTTAGGGTGTCGAAGGATGGGAGCAGAGACAAAAGTTTGTTTCAGTGTCTCGGATGCCGTGACAGCTTCTGGAGACCAAGATGAAGGGTCTGCACCTTTTTTGGTCAGTGCCGTGATAGGAGCGACAATGGTGGAAAAGTTGCGGATAAACTTCCGGTAATAATTAGAAAAACCCAAAAACCGTTGAACAGATTTGAGGGAATTGGGTTGTGGCCAATCCACGACGGCCTTTAACTTCTCTGGGTCCATGGCCAAACCTTTGTTGGAGATGATGTATCCGAGAAAAGAAGTGGTAGACTGATGAAAAATGCATTTCTCCATTTTAGCAAACAACCGGTTCTCGCGGAGGCGTGAAAGCACAAAATTCGTATGGATGATATGATCCTGTAAGTTTTGAGAAAAAATAAGGATGTCATCCAGGTATACAATGACAAATATATTAAGAACGTCTCGAAAGATGTCATTGATGAAGTCCTGAAAAACTGCCGGTGCGTTGCATAACCCGAAGGGCATCACTAGATATTCGTAGTGTCCGCTACGGGTGTTGAAGGCAGTCTTCCATTCATCGCCCTCCCGGATGCGGATGAGGTTGTATGCCCCACGGAGATCCAGTTTAGTAAAGAGATTGGCCCCCTGAAGTCTATCAAAGAGTTCGGAGATGAGTGGGAGTGGATAACGATTCTTCACCGTGATATGGTTCAGACCCCGGTAATCAATACATGGTCTGAGAGTACCATCTTTCTTTTTGACAAAGAAGAATCCAGCCCCCGCTGGAGAATTGGAATGACGTATGAAGCCCCGCTTAAGATTCTCACGAATATATTCGTCCATAGCTTTGGTCTCGGGCAACGAGAGAGGATAAGATTTGGCTTTCAGCAAGGTATAACCAGGTACCAGATCAATCGGACAATCATAGGAACGATGAGGAGGTAGAAGTTCAGACTGAGCCTTGCTGAAAACGTCCAAGAATTCGGCGTATGGAGAAGGCAACTCCCTCAGAGAACTTGATGTATTGGCTAATAGAAAGGATGGTTGCTTGATAGAGGAAAAAGGTTTCTCTGACCTTGACCTCCAGTTAATAGGGTTAGGAGACACCCAATCGATGAGTGGATTATGCTTCTGTAACCAGGGCAAGCCAAGCGTGATAGGTGTTCCTGGGGCATGAATAACATCAAAACCCAGAGTCTCTTTGTCAGAATGAGTAGAAAGGGTGATAGGTCCGGTCTCTAAGGAGATATAAGCCGGGGTGAGAGGTCGATTATCAATCCCGACCAAGGCAACGGGAGAGTCCTTCCTGGAAAGCGGAATTTGATTTTTCTCAGAAAAGGTTTGATCTATGAAATTCCCTCCTGCGCCGGAATCGATAAATGCGGCAGTGGAGGTGCGGAAAGTCGGTCCTGAAAGGGAGACGGGAATAGTCAATCTTTTGGGAAGTTCCCTTCTGGGAGGGGGACAAGGAGATTCAGTACCCAGAGAGCGCCCCTTCGTACTCACTGGGCTTAGTCGTTTCCCGGAGATGGAGGATGGTTACGGGTACGCTGCTCAGAAGCTCCGCAATGATGGCACGATTCCCCAGTAGAGCGAAGTTGTCGTGACGGTACCCGAGGTTGCTGAACTCCAAGTTGCATCGGCTCTGGAGCCTCCAGCGCCAGTAACGGGGATACGACGGGTTTCTGGTTAGTAGAGAACCTGGAAAAGGAAGCACGGAAAGGCGTAGCCCGGGGAAGCTGACGCTGAGCGCGGCGTACCTGAAGGCGCTGATCCATACGAGTAGCCAGGGTGATGAGATCCTCCAGTAACTCTGGCCTGGTGTGGGAAGCAAGTTCATCCTTCAGAGACTCCGATAGACCTTTCCAGAAGGCGGCGACTAAAGCCTCCTGACCCCAAGGAGTCTCAGCTGCTACGGTTCTGAATTCCAAGGCGTATTGACCCACAGGCCGACGTCCCTGTGTAAGCTCTAGCAGGGTATCAGAAGCAGTCTCTTGACGTGCGGGGATATCAAAAACCTGTCGAAAGTCCCGTCTGAAGGCCGCGTAATCGCGGGTAATATCAGGGCGTAGTTCCCAGATCGGAGAGGCCCATGCCAGTGCATTACCTGTGAGCAGACTATATACGTAGGCTACCTTTTTCCGGCCAGTAGCATACAGCTGGGGAGCCATCTCGAACTGGATCTCGCACTGGTTGAGAAAGCCACGACAGGTGTGTGGATCCCCTGCTTAGGGCCTTGGAGCCGGAATCTTCGGAACTGAAAATGAAGTGGAAGATAAGTCAGGCTGCGCCGGGGGTGCAGCCGCAGGCGGAGCCTGTAAAGGGCGGTCCGATACCTGTTGGGAGAGAAGAGCCACTTGATCCGTTAAGGCCTGTATTTGTTGGTACATGGCCGTCATCATAGAGTCCACAGTCTGGTCTGCGTCTTGTGGGCTCGACATAATGTTACGCCGGTGCTGCCCGCAGACCAGACCCGTTCCTTTCACTGAGGTGAGGAACGTATAGAAGCACGCACCCGCAGCAAAGGGAGCGTGTCCGGAGTGTGGTGATTTTGGCGTTGCCAGGCCAGGTGTATTTCGCTAGCAATACTTGCCGGTACCGGTGTAGAAATGCCGTTGTCGTTGCCGTTAGCCAAGGTCTGGGATTGGAGAATACTGGAAGGTTGTTTGTCCAAGCAGGGGTCTAGAGCCAGAGAGAGACGTCCGCCAAGCCAAGTCGTAACCTGAGTGAATGAGAGAGAAAACGCCAGAGTAGTAATCCAAGTGAAAACTATGTCGAGCAATGAATGATAGGAAGGACAGGCATTATAAAGTGTGGCTGACCAATTAGAAGTGAAGGCAGACCTGGAAGACTGTGTGGAGCCATCCTGGATAGGTTCCCTTGATTGGCAGGCAGGTGAGGATTCTTGTCTTGACAGGAGATCATATTCCTGTATTGGGGGCGGGTCTTCACTGCCAGAGCAGTGAATAAATTAACTTCGCCCGGCGCGCGCTGTTCAGGCGCGCGCCCGAGCAACATGGCGGCCGCGTGAGGTACTGCTGGAAACCGGGGACGCCGAGGACGACGGGGAACCCCCAGAACCGACGGAGGTGAGTGGCGCTGGCGAGGGGTGCGCGCCACGGCAGCAGGAGGGAATATATGAGCAGAGGAACCAGGGCGCGGACGCCGCGATCCCTGATTCCTCACACCTCCATTCCTACCATGGCAGTTCAGTTATTGGTGAAGAAAAATCTTGACCCAATCACAGGTTGCCAGGTAACGCAAAAAGCTGGGTTTACCCAGCCCCTCATTAATACAACCCTCCCCTGTAGCTCCTTGGCCAGCCCATTTATAGAAAACTATGACATGATGCCTTCGTTGCCATCCTGTCTAGCAAAAATGCTTATTGGGCAGGGGTCTTTCATGTAGGGTGTCACTTTTGACAGGTGAAATGGTTATCACCTAGTTGTGAGACCTGGCTGCATATGCAATGAGGCTTTCAAGTGGCCTCCTTTGATTGTACAATTGCATATCAAAGGGGCCATTTGGGGAGCCTTCAAACTTATATCCAAAGTTATAGTAAAAACAGCGATAACATAACTATTTCTCCCATATTTTAAATCAGATTAACAATATCTATGCAACCTGTGTTTATTGCATAGGAAAGCATATCCAAATTTCAGCCTTGTAGCACAAACACATACAGAGATATGGTTCTATGGGGTTTACATTATGACAAATACACAGTTAACCCTCTCTCCATGTTAATACATAACATGGCAATTAATTCTACTGAAGCAGGGGGATGCAGATCAACATATACACAATATGGTTAACCCTTTCCCTCCCGACATGATTTCTACACATACAGGAATATAACACAGACTGCTGGGGGAATACAGCTCAGACCTGGGGCAATTCTGCTGAAGCAGGGGGATGCAGATCAGCATATACACAGATCCCATTAACCCCTCATACCCCGATCATGACAAGGAACCCCCTCTGGATATTGACCTCAGTTTACCCTCGACTACGGCGACTTCTCCAACCCTTGATCACGGCTACACAGAATTGGACCATTCTCCTATCTACATTCCCAGACCATGGCTTAACGGACTACTACGATGCTACCATCTCCAACCCCAAGTCCCTTAAGAAGGCATTAGTCTCCGCCCCTATTCTGCGTCACCCAGATCCTTCTCTCCCTTTTACCTTGGAGGTAGACGCCTCAGTGTAACGGATCGGGGGACTCGCAGTTCCCAGCGTGTCCCCGTCACCCCAGCTTCCACACTGCCTTCTTCCTCTGCTCCCCTACGTCCCCAAACTCTACCTTCCTCCCTCAGCCGTTCCTCCACGGCTCGATCCTCATGCCCAGGCTCACACTCTGCGCACGCGGCGGCCCCCTCACCAAGCGCGTGCGTTCACGATCGCGGGTTCTCTATCGTGGCTCACGCGCTCCTCAGCGTGCCTCTGTCACCCCTGTCCGTTCCCTACCTGGTTCCTCCTTCCTCTCTGTCTTGTCTCTCGTGCGCCTCCTCCGCTGGTCCTCCCCCACGCTCTGGTGCGCGCGCATAGCAGGGTTACAGAAGGCGCGCGCACCCGCTCTAGTTACCTGCTGCCCCCACGCTCTGGCTCCGCAACCCGTCGGTTGCAGGCTATTACCTTAGATTACCTCCCTGTCTCCTCCCCTCCTCTCACAGACCTATCTCTGCAATTACCTACTCAAACCTCTGCTCCTCCCCTCACCCCCATTGGTCCTTCTTCCCATATAACCCCACTCCTTCCTCTCAGTCCTTGCTCTGCATAGCTTTCCTGTAGCTCCTGTGTGTGCAGTGTCTATGCCAAGCTCCCTTGTCTGTTTCAGCTCTGGTTCCTGTCCCTGCCCCTGTTTGGATTCCTTTGGCTTGAACTTGAACTCTGCTTTGGACTTGACTACGATGCTTTCTCCTGCCCTTGAACCCTGGCTTTTGGACATCACTACGCTGCTCTCTCCAACCCCTGAACTCTGGCACTTGGACTTTACCTTCCGACTTCTGGCGCCCCGGACTCAGCAAGTATTACGTTAACCATTACTCACCAGGCCCGGCAACGCTACTACCACACTCCAGGCACGCCCTCACTGCTGTGGGTGCGTGTTATACCCTTACCCACCTCAGTACTGGGGACTGGCCAGGTGTGCGGGCATACAGGCGTTACACTCAGATATTGTAGCAGGAGCCATACTCTCACAGCGACAGTCTCCTCAGGATAAACTACATCCCTGCGGGTACTTCTCCAAGAAATTATCATCCGCAGAACAAAACTACGCTGTTGGAAACAGAGAACTGCTAGCCATCAAAATGTGATGCCTTTTGGTGGTGGGTTACCCTTTGTCAGCTGTGTCAAGAGTAGTGTAACGGTTTGCTCACCACAAACAAGGCGTGACCGCGAAGCCGAGGTGGGGATTTGATATAACACCAACCCCCACAGCCGCGTGGGCGCGCCTGGTGTGTAGATTGGTCGAGGTAGGAGAGGTCAGGATGGTCAGTAATACTTGCCGAGGATGGTGCTGGAGAGTAGTGGATTGTAGGAGGTACATAGCCGTGGTCTGGATTGGAGAGGAGCGGATCGCCAAGGTCAGGATGGAGAGGTGCAGACCGTTGTTGGTAGCCGAGGTCAGGATAACAGAAGAGTGGAGTCGGGAAGAGTAGCCAAGGTCAGGAGCAAGGAGCAAGACAAGACTGTGGAGGCAAGATAGCAGCGAACACTTCAAATATACAGGTGCAG
This sequence comes from Ascaphus truei, assembly GCF_040206685.1. NCBI lineage: Eukaryota > Metazoa > Chordata > Amphibia > Anura > Ascaphidae > Ascaphus > Ascaphus truei. The sequence goes on along the minus strand of NW_027457069.1, from coordinate 55,364 downwards.
CGGCCGTTATTCCAACAAATCACAAATCCGTTTTCGTGTGCTCTGCTGTATTCCATGCGTTATTCACGCCGCATCCCGCCTTCACACCGCCAGGCACCCGCGGTTTACCGCGGTTGATCTGTTTTAATTTAATGGTTTCGGATTTCTTTGGGTGCAATTCTTCGCGTATCCGCCAGGTGGCAGAAATTAATGAATTGTAATGTGTACAGTTCTGTCTGTGCTACTGTGTCAATTTGCAGTTGTTTAAAAAACAGATAAAAACCAAGTCTACAGTACCACAGTGGTCAATTGTGATTCGACCTTGAAGACGTTATCAAATTTAAGCGCTTCATAATAAAAACTTATAAAACTCAAAGCTGTGTGCTTTTTTTCTACATACCTACAGTATCCTTGCGCAATTGCTGACTGGACTATAAAAAACCTGACTGTAGTTATGCATTTGTAATATTTTCTGCAATTAATGCTGCAACATGGCGACTGTAGCAGAAATATGAATATTTCATTTCGAAATACGATTTTTACACATTTTCACCTGACGTTCGATAAGAAAAACCACAAGTAGCGATCAGTCTTTTTTTCGCATTGCCCCTCCTGCCGGAGATACACGAGGGTACAGGCATACCCCGCATTAACGTACTCAATGGGACCGGAGCATGTATGTAAAGCGAAAATGTACTTAAAGTGAAGCACTACATTTTTCCACTTATTGATGCATGTACTGTACTGCAATCGTCATATACGTGCATAACTGATGTAAATAAAGCATTTGTAACAGGCTCTATAGTCTCCCCGCTTGCGCACAGCTTCGGTACAGGTAGGGAGCCAGTATTGCTGGTCAGGACGTGCTGACAGGCGCATGCGTGAGCTGCCATTTGCCTATTGGGCGATATGTACTTACTCGCGAGTGTACTTAAAGTGAGTGTCCTTAAAGTGGGGTATGCCTGTATTTTGGTGCGGTCCCAGATTTACAAGAAACTGTATGCTGGTAAATCTAACAAAGCCTGCCCTGGGGGGCCGATGGATCCCAGAAAGGGGGAAAACACCCAAAGTCATATAATTACAACAATTTGATCACACCGCTCACCTAGTTATAATTGTTTGATTTTAAATGGAACGGCGCATACAGGGAAAACATATGGTTCCAATAACCAAAGAAAGTCGCCCAAAGGTCCCTGTATACTGCACTAAGTTCAATAGCAATGATTTATATATGACTTGGTAGTCTAGTTTGTATATACATATTGCCAATCATGCAGGTGATCAATAGTAGACGCATCCACACTAGGTGTGACAGCGATATACTAAAAAAAGCCCAATAGGCTAAAAATAATAAAGTTTTATTGAAAAGACAATGGCGATATACTTATACTAATTAGAAATGTGTTTAAAATAACCCATAAAAAGTAGGTGGTAAATCATGATATCTGTGTATAAAGTGGTTGCCCAGTCTCAGGGTGCAATAAGCCGGGATAAACCCGTGCTCGGGTAGGAGCTGTTCTGGCTCAATGTCAGGTTATGCATATATAGAATCCTTTTAGCAAAGTGAATAGGATGGGCTGTATTTACTAGGGTAGGTTCGTCACCATGTGGGTGCGCATACAGCATAAAGATACAGCTCAATAGCGCGATTAGCAGAATAAAGGGTAATTGTAGCTCAATACACCCTCAGCCCCTATTCATGCGTGTGTGAGTAGCCAGACAGCTTCGTTTCGCGCGGCGGGTACATGCTTTCTCAAGGGTGGGAGGAGTGTAAGTGTCCGCGTCCTCCATACATTTATGTCCCAGTGTGGAAGGCGTATTCTAATGTATCAACCTATGGCTGTTCAGCGCAGCTCATAGAGGCGTGCATACATGCAGCGAAAGTGGAATGAATTGACATGTTAAATGAATTAATTCTAAATTAAACAGGGAAGTGTTGCTTGTACCTACTGTAAACCTAGGTGCTGAACTTAGGTAGTCGACTCAGCGTACATATACAAAGTAGGTAAAGTTTGCAGGTGTGATTATGCTCCTATAAACTGAAGATACAGAACTAGTGTCCCCCTTACCCCCCACAGTGAGTATAAATAAAGGGGGTGTTTGTTGGCCATAATGTCCAATATGTGGATAGACCAAATAAATTGGCTAGATGTTTAAACCCAAAGCTTCCCTAAGGTTCATGACAACCGGCTCCAATTATATATGTCCCTGATCTATAGGGTTCTGAAGGCCAGGTACATAGTAGGAATAAAGTAATCCATTCTCCAAACCCTAGGTGGACAGGCTACAGTCTCTATAGTAGTACACAGATCTCATATCCAGTACACTGATCCACTGGCTCCCTGACAGTGCATTGAGAATCTCTTCAATTCATGGCAAAGTGTTCTGATCAGGTACAGTGTGATTGTTCAGGGTCCGATAGTGCACACATAGGCGGACTGACCCATTCTTCCTCACCACAATGATTGGTGATGAGTAGGGGCTAGGGGATTCTGTCCCAATTCTCGCCATCTCCATCTCTTGTAGAACGTCTCTCATGTTGTCCACATCTCGGGAAGCGATGAGACAGGACGCTCTCGGAAGGGAGGGGTATCACTTAGCCGGATAGTGTGTTGGACGTTCTGGCTACAGCCCAACTCCAACTCACTAGTGGAGAATACTTCCTGTCTTTCTTCTAATTTGGCCATCAGCCGATCCCTCCACTCGGCGGACAGGGATGAGTTCCTGAAGTCGAAGGCCAGCCCGGCCATCGGACCTTGTACCATGGCGGTGTTCACCTGGGCCATTGTCTCGACAGGAGTGACAGGATATACTCACGCCAATCTTTGGCCTTGATCAAAGGGCATGGAGTAAGGGGAGATGTTCTGTACGAGTACCTTGAACCTCCCAGGAATCTTGGATGACCATTCCCGTACTTCGGGCACTAGCTTGTAGCCTCTGTGGATGTCTTCCTCAGGCGTACTCTCTTGAGAGAAGAGATGATCGGCCTTGTCTCGACCTGGATAGCAGCACCCGACGGCCATGTACTTCACTCCCCCTGGTGGAATCTCAGTTAACCCCGCTTGGAGGTTGTAGACGCGCCCATGCCTATCTTGGGCCGATATTTTGCAGCACTCTTCCAGTAGTCCTGGGTGGATTTGTAGGGCAGACAGGGGTAGTTTGCCGTCCTCCTGCAAGTATGCGCGGATCACTGCCCTCACCATGTCGGCGTTAGTCCCCGATATGATCGTGGAGCTGGGATGTTCTCATGGCTCTGGGCATAATAGAGCCTCCACCTCCATGGGGTGAGACTTACCGGTGTTCAGCTGGGGTATGTCCAGCCAAACCTTTACCACGCCTTCGATGGGATATTCCTCATTGCTGAGTCCCCACAGCTTCATCTTGCCCAACGACTGCAAGGGCCGATGTTTAAAATGTTGATCATAAAATGGGCGGTACTCAATAGTTACTTGAGATCCAGTATCCAGAAAGGCCGATGCATATATGCCGTCCACAAGGACACGTATAATGGCAGCCAGTCCTACGCGATGGTAAGTGTCCGATGGGGAGGTTTCATCGGGTTTTGGCGCGAGGGTGCTTTCTGGTGATGGGGGGGAGGCACCGGTTCTGCCAACTGGATCTTGCAGGTCATAGCCTTAGGATCGGAAGCCCCAGGTTTTCTTTTGTCCAGGCAGTTCCGGAAAAAGTGACCCTTCTGGCCACAGTTGTAGCAGACAATGTTACTTGGATCCGCCTCAGCCCGGTAGGTAGGGGATACTCTCCCGGATGCTTGGGGTGTTGTGGGGTACACTGGGATAGCAGGATCGTCTTCAGCTTCTTTGGCCTTTCCCATACAGGAGTCTTGGATGGATTTAGGACCTGAGGGACATCTTCCAGGCATATCTCGTGGTCGGTGACCAGTAGTACTGTACTAGAACGGAAATCAGTGTCATGTTTGCGTCCAAGGGACCTGGCTCTGGCCAGACCAAGGCAGTTCCTAGCATGGTCACAGACGGCACTTTTAGTTGTAATGATGGGGACTCCTCCCACGGCGACCACGTGGTGCAGGATAGGTGATATTCTAAGACCCAGTCGCCACAATGCAAGGACATGACCCACTGATCCAGCAACGGTTGTGGTCAGCGACGAGTCCGCCTCCACATTGGGTGTTGTCCAGCTGGAGGGTCCCAACCCGAAGAGAGTCTCTCATAGGTAGCTGATGGTCTGGTCCCAGACCACCGGAGACCAGGATGCACAGCTGCATCCTGGCTGTTTCCCTCACACTGGTACTACAGGGGCAGAGTCCCTAACTGATGGGCCAGTCCCTGCAGCAAACACAAGCTGAGGCGAGCCCAGGCCTAGTTGGGGCCTAAGGGGGGAGTCTCTGGCCACTGACACCCTGCACATGCATTCCCTAACCTTCTAATGTCCCAGCTCCGACTGGCATGCTCTTGGCACGCGCAAAGTATCTATTTCCCTTGCCAGGGGAATCCTAGCGCCCTATTGGCTCTCTGCTGGCACCTGACTAGCTGTGCTTGCACATTGTGGGGTTTGTAGTCCCCGCAGAGTCCTGTTCCTCCAATGGCCATCTCGCGCGCCTATCACTACGCATGAGCGACATCTCGCGCTTGCGCAATCGAATCCAAGATGGCAGCACCCTGCTACAGGAGCTGCCGATGCCTCCGGCAACCGGGTTGCCCACCACAAGCTGTAGCAACCTGCCAAAACAGTCGCCCACTGTAGCGGAGCTAAGCGGGACCCAGAGCGGGGAACCTATTACACTCACCCCCTGATGAAAATCCCAACGTTCCCGCTTGGGCACAGTGTAAACGATCACAATATAACAACACATTTTTATTATATAACGCCATCTCGTATGTGCAACTTAACACAGTAATGGCTTTACATCAAGTTATAAATTTCAGTGAACATGACAATCATCGACTTGATCTTACTGCAAGACCACTGCTGAGCCTCATAGTGGGGTGCCCCAATTGTATCGTACAGGTGCAGCCACGAGTATCCGAACACTTGCTTTGGAAAATCTGGGGTAATTTCCAGGTAAGAAAAATTTGGGGAATGACCCCCGTTAACTCTGTGGCTACCAAAACCGTGGTAGTGAATGTATCAGTCCATGGTAGCAGGAGAAAGACACCACTTAATAACTATTGAAACGTTAAAAGTTGCATCCAGAAGAAAAAGGAAGGTGATTTAAGGCGATATTTGGGACGCTCTACACCCCGAGGCGCTGCCGCGGCAGGGCCGCCAGAGTCAACGGCAGGATCTGATTCAGAAAGGGATGAAGACCCCCCCCTGCAGCAGCCCACACAGATGCCTGTCCGAATATGCGATTTTGATCGCTTATACCAAGACATGAAGGACATGATCTACGTCGGCCTACAGGACATGAAAAAAGAGGTCCAAGGACTAGGAGATAGAACAAGCGCCTTGGAGGAAAAGATGGCGACCGCTTCCAAACAAATAAAAAAAACGGACAAAAAAACCACACATTTGCAAAACCAGATCGCGGAGATATTGGATAGGCAAGAAGATGCTGAAAACCGAGACCGCAGAAACAACATCAGGGTGCGTGGGGTCCCAGAAACGATTTTGGACGCAGAGGAATTCATAACCCGGTGGCTGGAAGCCTTACTCCCTGACGTACCCGCGGCAGAAAGAGTGATGGATCGGTGCCATAGAGCCCTCAGAAGCCGCCCAGCAGCCGCAGATCAACCGCGGGATATAATAGCAAGATTACACTACTTTAAAACCAGGGACGCGGCCTTCAAATGCGCAAGAACAGAGGGGGCATGCCGGTTCGAGGGAATCGTGTTCCAGCTGTTCCAGGACTTATCCCCGATCACCCTCACGAGGCGACGAGCGCTGCACCCGGTCACCAAACTATTGAGAGACCGGGCAGTGAGGTACCGCTGGACCTTTCCGTTCGGCCTGATGGTAATCAGGAACGGAAGGGCCATAACTATAAAAGACCCAGGGGAAAGCGAAGAATTCCTGCATAAACTAGGACTAAAGGAGGGCCAGTCACAAAGTCCCAGGAGAGAAGCACGAGAGGACCCAGAGTGGAGCACCGTGGGAACGCCAAAATCCCCTGAGATCCGATGAGCCCCCCAGTTTCCTAAACCTACCAAAGTCCAGTTGACTACCCTTGCAGTTCAAAGTTGGGGAAGTAACTACCCCACCAGTTTGCCGAATAAAGTTTGCCGAATAAAATGCCTGACAAAGATGCCCCCCGTTGGTAATGCCACTGAAAGGTCTCCACTAGATGCCTGGAAAAGAAAAAACCCAAAATCTTACCTGAAGCTGCAAATGGCGACCCGAGGTGAAACGCAAGGCACCCAACATGGCGCCGCAGAGAGCGGCTCACAGCATGGCTTCGTTGCGGAAGTGGAGGGCTTCCAGACGCGGGAACAGGTGAGGAGACGTCCTTCTCCGCGGGCTAACTGGAGGACAATGGCGGCCGACGGAAACGCGTCACCGGAAGTGGCTCGGACGCCATCTTGGAGGGGGCAGAGGGGAGGATCAGCCGGAAGGCGTCACAGAAAAGCACCGGAAGACCGTGGCACTCTGCAACCGACTGGCGCCCCCCCCACTCCAGAGGAACCAACAAGATGCCAGTGATAATGGCACCAAACAGCGGCGTAAAGACATTGAGTCACTGAGAGCGCAGAATGCAATAAGAGACCAACAGAGTAACGGAGGAGCGGAGGGAGGGGGGACACAACAGATTACACTGCACATACCAACTGATAAGAGGGGTGGGAGCATGGCATACAGGGCTACGTAGAAGCAGACCACCATGAAACAATAGCTACCAACATGGAACCCAGACTATCAGAGGGTGGAATCATGCAGAGATATCAAGGCAGGCAGGAAATTACAAGGGAAGATGGCAAACAGAGGCAAACAGTTATCTTAGTCAAGTTACAAGTTACACTCTTATTGTTGATGTTTCTTGCTGAACTTACAGTTTGCAAGCACAGTTACACAAAGTGGCCGTTTCACTATTGTATTATTATTCCACTACAAGGGAGAGGGGGGGGAGCGCTGCCCCCCGTGAAGGCCTTGAGTATGAGCCTCCACATGGGTGTGGGAGAGAAGACCCACAAGAGACCCATGGAAGTCCCGTTTAGGCCAGCTGCGAAGGATGGGAGAGGGGGAAGGAGGGCCATCCCGAACTCCATCCAGGCTGTACGCCTGACAAGGGCAAAGAAGGGGACTGGGGGAGCTAGCTCTCGCCCAGCCCCCGGAATGTTACTCTATGTTGAAATAATTGTTGATTTGTGTTTCTCGATGTTTCCCCAGTGTGTTTCCCTTTGTACCCCCATGCCATCGCTCCAGACTGCGGACAAGTGGACTCAAGCACGAGACCATCCGACACCCACATCGCTGTCGCCAGAGGCTCAGACGGTGGATTACGCAAGAGTAAAGGTTGGAAACTACAATCTTGAATAAAGGGGTTACTATCATATCACATAATGTTAAGGGCTTCAATAATCCAGGGAAGCGCAGACTAGCTATGGCAGACTATAAAAAAACAGACCCTGACATCATCCTCTTACAGGAAACACATTTTTCTAAAACCAATGCCCCAAAATTTATTGATTATAGGTATAAAAACTGGTTCTCAGCCTCAGCCACAAAAAAAAAGAGGGGAGTAGCCATCTTGGTGCATGACCGTTTGCCCCTGATGATTAAGACCATTAAAAAAGACTGCAACGGCCGATTTCTCATTTTAACCGGCGAAATAAGAGGTCAACCAATCACGCTGGCAAACGTTTATGCTCCAAGCGAAGGTACGGAAGCTTTTCTAGTAAGGTTCTTCGCTGCGCTCCAGAGATTAGCGACAGGATGTGTTATACTGGGAGGAGACTTCAACCAAACCCTAGATCCTATACTCGATAGATGCACCCCGAGCGGTAAAAATAGCTCCAAGATAAGACAAACCTGGAGTAGAGAGCTGCGCACCAATAACCTAATAGATATTTGGCGAGAACAGCACCAGCAGGATAAAGGTTTCACATTCTACTCCCACCCTCATGACAGATACAGTCGGATAGACTACCTGTTTGTATCAAGTAGACTGGTTTCACAGATCTCCCACACGGGCATCCACGATATTTCGTGGTCAGATCACGCGCCGATAGAGCTGCGGTGCACTAATTTTAGTCTAGACAGACCAGGAACGAACTGGAAGCTCAATGAAGTTTTACTCAAGATCCCCGCTATTGCACAAAGCGTAGGGGATAAAATCAGGGAATATTTTCGGGAGAACGTAGGAAGTGTGACTTCGCAGGCTACCTTATGGGAGGCCCATAAGGCGACTCTGAGAGGAGAGCTCATGAGGATTGCTAGCAGGCGAAAGAGGGAGAAGGACAAAAAAATCAATCAATTACAAGCAGAATTAGCAGTCCTCTCAACTCGACATAAAAAGAATAAAGACGCAATGACCCTTAAGGAGTTGCTAGATACTAAAACCAAATTGAATATTTTGTTGACCTCCCGGGCTGAGAAAGAGCTGACATGGACTAAGCGGAAATATTTTGAGAAAGCAAACAGGCCAGATACCTTACTTGCCAACAAACTAAGAGACAAAAACCAAGTCTCCCAAATTCGGGCAATTCGAACAAAACAAGGGGACCTGACCTCTGACCCTAAAAAAATAGTCAATGAATTTAAAAAATACTATGAGACCCTCTACGATGGGGCGAAGGTGGCACACACGCCAACCACACAAGCAAGGCTTAAGACGTTCATGACTGAGGCACAGCTGCCTACAGTGACCAGAGAGGAGAGGGACGCACTGCAGGCAGAATTTACTATGGAGGAGCTTTTCGAGGTAATGAAAGCACTGAAAGCAGCAAAGGCCCCAGGCCCAGATGGATTTTCCAACCTCTATTATAAAAAATTTCGTAAAATTTTAGCTCCTCATCTCTTAAAACTTTGTAACTCCTTTTTGGATGGTGCCCCCATCCCGAGCTCGATGCTCCAGGCGTCTATCTCAGTAATCCACAAACAAGGAAAGGACCCAGCGGACTGTAAAAGCTACAGGCCCATCTCATTAATAAACTCGGATATAAAAATCTTTTCCAAACTGTTAGCTAACCGCCTTAACCAGGTGTTGTCCAGGTTGGTCCATCCTGATCAAGTAGGGTTCATATGTGGTCGGCAAGCAGCTGATAACACCAGACGGATTATTAACTTAATTGATCTGGCGCAGAAAAAACGTATCCCGTCTATGGTGCTTAGTCTAGATGCTGAAAAAGCGTTCGACAGAATTGACTGGCCCTACTTGAGAGCGACGCTTGGGGCGTTTGGGTTGGGAAGGAGAATGATAGAGGCAATTCTCGCTCTGTATCAGGGACCGACGGCGAAGGTCAGACACCAGGGCTTCCCTTCGGAAGAATTCCAGATAAAGAGCGGCACCAGACAGGGCTGTCCTCTGTCACCCTTACTCTTTGCGCTTTGTATTGAACCCCTGGCGGCACACATCCGTCTCAGTCCAAATATAACAGGCATCCAAATCAGGGACCAGTCACATAAAGTGGCCCTGTATGCTGATGACGTGATACTCACACTATCAGAGCCCCTCACCTCTCTGCCGAACGTCTTCCAATTGTTAGGGGAATTTAATACAATATCGGGATTTAAAATTAACCAGGCAAAATCAGAAGCCTTAAATATCAATTTACCTAAAGCTACTGAGAAATTGATCACGATAAATTTTGAATTCAAATGGCAAACCTCCTGCATAAAATACTTAGGAGTAAATATCACAAAGCAATCTGATACCATTTATAAAGCGAATTACCCCAGGTTGATTCGGACTCTGAAGGAAGACCTCCGGAAATGGGCAGGGTACAACATATCCTGGATCGGAAGGATCCAATCACTGAAAATGAACCTCCTGCCCAGGATACTGTACCTATTTCAGACTCTTCCGGTCCCTATAATCAGGGAAGAGATCCTTCGGTTACAGTCCGCAATGGTGAAATTTATCTGGGGTAATAAAACCCCCCGCATCAAAACTAGCATACTAATTAGGCCCACTACAAAAGGAGGGCTAGTGGTACCTTGCCTGTTGTCGTACTATAGAGCGGCCCAATTAACTCAAATCATCCAGTGGCACACCCATCCCATACGAAGGCGATGGGTGGAACTGGAGGCGGCCTGCTGTGCCCCGGTGGTACTGCGGGACCTGATCTGGCTCCCAAATACAGTCCGCAGAGACTTCATAAATCCGCTCCCCGCAGTTGTCAGCTCTTTGGCAGTATGGGACAAAAGCAAATATAAGCATGTTTTGATGAGAAAACACTCCTTGATGACCCCAATTTTGGGAAACCCTGATTTCGCTCCGGGCCTGCAGAGGAAAGATTTTATTATATGGACACAGAAGGGCTATACTCGCCTTCGACACCTGGAGGGTAGGATATCTATCAAACCGTTTGAACAAATTAAGTCGGAAAAATCGATGCCAAATTCAGAATTCTTTAGATACCTCCAGCTAAGAGCTTTCTATGACAAATTTCCCATCCGCGCTAAACGCACTAATTTTGAACAGCTCTGTTCTATTGGAACAGGAACCAAGGGACTTATCTCTACAATGTATAAAGCGGTGGTCTGTTCGACTCCTGACGCTGACGTGACATTAAAATATAGGAATAGGTGGGAAAGGGATCTAGGAGACACATTAGAGGACAAAGACTGGGATCAAATCAGCTTGGCGGCAGCTAAAAGCTCGATTTGCACGACATTAAAGGAGAACGCGTATAAAGTCCTAATGAGGTGGTATCTGACTCCAACACGATTATCAAAGTTTGTCAGAGGTTACCCCCCATTGTGCCCTAAACAATGTGGGGAGCAGGCGGACTTGCTGCACATGCTGTGGGGCTGCACCAAGGTACTCCCAATCTGGGAGGAGATCAGAGATTGGCTTCAGAGAATTCTCGACTGCACGATCCCTTTGGACCCCTGGTTGTTTCTGCTGGCCAGACGCACCCAGGGGCTAAACAGGTCGGAGCACAAATTAATTGCACATTTTGCAACTGCTCTGAGGTGCGAACTCGCAGCATTGTGGAAGCAACCAGAGATACCAAACATCCCAAAAATCAGAAATCGAATTTGGCATGTTTGCCGGATGGAACAGTTAACGAGTCTGGTTAACGACACCGGCACAAACTTTCTCAAAGTCTGGTCACCATGGCTCGGCCTGAACGATATCCCAGGGGTCAATGCCTCCAATATACTGCTTTAATAGTTATGGGCGCGTTCTCCTTGAATGGAGTGTAGAGGACAGAACGACTTAGACTCTTACCAAACTAAGGGAATAAATAACTGGGGTAGAGAAGATCACAAGCGAGGGCCACGATACATTAAAAAGCTCAGCAACCAATGCTACGATTGCAGACACCATGAGTTCTCGTGGATCGGATGTCCTCTAAGCACAGGAAGCCCAGAAGACAGCGAGAACTACAACCTCCACGTTGAGCCAGGATGAGCTGAAATAGTTCGGTGGCAACCCCCCCCCTCCCTCCCCCCCCCTGGTGTAGTATGTCAGTACGTCTTGTTGGTCTGTTCGTTACCCCAGTATGTCTTTCGTGAATATACTTTTAATATGAGTTGTTGTGGATATATTTGTATACGACAATGGGTTGGAAGAAAATGTGATTATTGTACCATGCACTCAATAAAAACTTTTGGTTGAAAAAAAAAAAAGTTGCATCCAATCAGACTAATACAGGGTGGGGGGCAAGTAATGCCGGTAGAAGTACAGATGGGCACGTCCAGAGAAATGCCCAAAGGTAAGTCCATAGGATCCGGTAACCTTAAACCTCACCTGCACCCTGTGTCCTGGAATGTACAATCAGCGGTCAGTACTCACGAAATCCCTTTGTGATCTGCCTATGAAGCTGATGGTTGAACAGCACGACTGCCTGCTGTGTGTGGTGTCCGCATGCTCCAGCCGGAAATGATGAACAAGGTAAGGGAAAAAACAGGTGACACAGCGGTCACAGCTCCTCCAATCAGCCAAACACATTAGAAAAAATAAAAAACTTTATTAGATCAACAACGTGAACATCAGCAAAAGCGAAACTCTGACGATGGTCTTAAAAGATTTTTTCAATTTCCTCTTGTTTTCCCTGTCCACAGGCCAGAGGAGCAAGTGACACCTTCGAGAGCTTCTCCCACCAATGGGTACCAGGCGCAGCAGGGGCCGTTACCCCAGTCCCCAATGTAGAGAGCCACCAACAAGACATCAATGGGTAGGGAATTAACCGTTATATCGCATAACGTCAAAAGATTTAATAGTCTCCACAAAAGACGTCTGGCCATGACTGACTACAAAAAAATAAACCCTGACATTATCCTACTGCAGGAAACACATTTTTCCAAAAGCAACTCTCCAAAATGCATAGATGGCAGATACCAAAATTGGGTAGCGGCGTCAGCTAACAAAAAAAGAGAGGAGTTGCGATCATGATACACAATCGCCTGTCTATTGATATTAAACTTACTAAGAAGGACGCCAATGGCCGCTTTATTATAATTATAGGGACCATCCATGGGCAACCCCTTACAATAGCGAATGTATATGCCCCGAGTGACCGCGCTGATACCTTCCTCGACCGCTTCTTCACAATTCTGCACAGAGTAGCAAAAGGAGGCATTATATTAGGGGGAGACTTTAACCAAACGCTGAACCCGCAAACAGACAGATGCACCATAGGAGGGCGTAAGAACCCACAAGGAAGAGCAGCATGGGTCAGGGGCCTTCGCGCCAATAGCTTGGTAGACATCTGGCGTGAACAACACCCCGGCGAAAGGGAATACACATTTTATTCGCACCCACACGACCGTTACAGCAGGATAGACTACCTCTTTGTGTCCAACAGAATGGTTTCGCAGATCTCCCATACGGGAATCCACGATATTTCGTGGTCAGATCACGCACCTATAGAGCTGCGGTGCACTGATTTTGGTCTGGACAGACCAGGAGCGAGCTGGAAGCTCAACGAGTTTCTACTTAAAATCCCTGAGGTGGAACAAACAATAGGGGGAAAAATCAGGGACTATTTTAACGAGAACGTCGGTAGCGTGGCATCTCAATCCACCCTTTGGGAGGCCCATAAGGCGACACTTCACGGTGAACTCATTGGGATCGCAGGAAGGCGGAAGAAAGACAGGGAAAAAATGATCCTCATTTTACAATCGGAATTAGCGTCCCTATCCGCCCTACATAAGAGCAACAAGCAGCCGCAGACCCTTAAGGACTGGCTGGATGCCAAAACGAGATTACACTTACTGATGTCCTCCCGAGCCGAGAAGGAGATGACCTGGTCCAAACGGAAGTATTATGAACGTGCAAACAAGCCAGATACCCCGCTTGCTAATAAACTACGAAACATAACCCGTAACTCCCAGATTCAGGCAATTCGAACAGAGACAGGTGACCTCACTTCCGATCCTAAAAAAATTGTGGCTGAATTTAAAAAATACTATGAGGCCCTATACGACGGAACAAAGGTCTCCCATTGCGAGACCACTGGTAAGCATCTAAGGACATTCTTAAAGGAAGCGAACCTGCCCAAAATAGGCAGACTGGAAAGGGACATGCTACAGGCAGATTTCTCAGGTGAGGAAGTATCAGAGGTAATCAAAGCATTAAAGCCATCAAAAGCCCCCGGCCCTGACGGCTTCTCCAATTTATATTACAAAAAATTTCGGAAAATTTTGTCCCTCACCTGACTCGATTATTTAACTCTTTTCTGGAGGGTGCCCCCATACCTGGCCCAATGCTCCAAGCGTCTATATCAGTGATCCCCAAACCAGGGAAGGACCCAGCTGACTGTAAAAGTTACCGCCCAATCTCATTAATCAATTCAGACACTAAAATCTTTTCAAAATTGCTGGCCAACCGTCTAAACACGGTCATGCCTCGGCTGGTCCACCCAGATCAAGTAGGGTTCATCTGCGGCAGGCAAGCGGCGGATAATACTAGACGGATCATAGACTTAATTGATATAGCGCAAAGACACAACATCCCGTCTATGGCACTTAGTTTAGACGCCGAAAAAGCCTTTGACCGAATTGATTGGCCCTACCTCAAAGAGACGCTGGGGGAATTCGGCATAGGGGGGAGAATGTTGGGCGCCATTCTAGCTCTCTATCGTGAACCGAAGGCGAGGGTCAGACACCAGGGCTTCCCTTCGGAGGAATTCCCGATAAGGAGTGGCACCAGACAGGGGTGTCCCCTGTCCCCACTTATTTTCGCACTATGCATAGAGCCCTTGGCGGCACACATCCGTAACAGCCCAGATATAGCAGGAATTCAAATCCAAGACCAGTCACACAAAGTGGCCCTGTACGCGGATGACATCATACTAATGCTGTCAAAGCTCCTTATCTCTCTGCCGAATGTCTTTAGTCTGCTAAATAAATTTAATAAGATTTCGGGCTTCAAAATTAACCAAGCCAAATTGGAAGCGTTAAACCTAAACCTGCCAAAGGTCACGGAAAAATTGATCGAGCTAAATTTCAACTTTAAATGGCAAGCTTCCTCCATTAAATATCTCAGAGTAAATCTCACCAAAAATTATAGCGCCCTATATAAAGCTAATTACCCCAGACTGATTAGGACTCTGATGGAGGATCTCAGGCTCTGGTCAGGCTATGCGATTTCATGGATCGGCAGGATCCAGAGCCTCAAGATGAACCTCCACCCCAGAATCCTGTACCTTTTTCAGACCCTTCCGGTGCAGGTGGCCAGAGGTGACGTCCTCCGGTTACAGTCCTCTATGGTGAAATGTGTCTGGGGTAATAAAAAAACCACGCATCAAGTCTGGTACGCTTGTTAGACCAACCTTAAGAGGAGGACTAGGGGTGCCTTGCTTGCTGGCATACTTCAGAGCGGCCCAATTAACCCAAATTGCTCAATGGCATATGCCAACTCACCTACGTAGATGGGTCGAGTTAGAGCAGGCATGCAGTGTCCCTGTAGAAATACAGGACCTAATATGGCTACCAAAACAGGTCCACAAGACCATAAGAGAGCCGCTGGAGACGGTGCTAAGCTCGTTGGCGACTTGGGAGGATACCAGATATAGATGTGCTCTTACCACCAAGCACACAGTCATGACCCCGTTTGAAGGGAACCCTGACTTCGCTCCGGGCCTGCCAAGCAGAAATTTAATAGCCTGGACATCAAAAGGCCTTACGAAATTATTACATCTGGGAGGGGAGTCCACTATTGAAATCCTTTGACCAAATTAAATCTGAAAGCGGATTACCAAATTCTGAATTTTTTAGATACCTCCAGATAAGAGCATTTTATAACAAAATCCCTAACCGCCCTCGGCGTACAAATTTTGAGCAGCTGTGTTCGGGAGGAATGAACACCACGGGACTTACTTCTCGGATATACAGAGAGGTGGTCTGTCCTGGCACTGACGCCAAGACTAAACTGAGCTACAGACACGCATGGGAATCAGACTTAGGGGAGACACTTGAGGACAAAGACTGGGACACCGTAGTGACGGCAGCAGCCAAAAGCTCAATATGCACGACTTTGAAGGAGAATGCATATAAGGTCCTAATGAGGTGGTACCTTACCCCAAAGCGATTAGCGAAGTTTGTAAAAGATTACCCCCCATTGTGCCCCAAACAATGTGGGGAACCTGCAGACTTGCTGCACATGCTGTGGGGCTGCACCAAAGTGGCTCCTTTGTGGGAGGAAATCAAAGATTGGCTGGAGAGGATTCTCGGACACCCGGTCCCCTTGGACCCCTGGCTGTTCCTGCTGGGCAGGCGCACCCAGGGGCTAAGCAGACCGGCACAAAAATTGATTGCACATTTTTCAACAGCCATGAGGTGCGAACTCGCAGCATTGTGGAAGCTACCAGATTTACCCACAATGATGAAAATTCGAAATAGAATTTGGTATGTTTGCCGGATGAAACAATTAACGAGTCTGGTCAATGACACCGGCACAAACTTTCTAAAAGTCTGGTCCCCTTGGCTAGACCACTCAGACATCCCAGGGGTAAATGCCACCAATATTCTGCAATGATAGTTTTGGATGCATTTTCCTCTGAAGCAGTGACACTGACACTAGGGACAAAGTGCACTGGTAGGGTGGACGCAAAATGAACATGGGGCCCCCACAAGCGGTTGAACACCACAGAGGGTAGATAACAGAATTAGACAATACCGATTTGGAGATGCCCCTCGGACGGCCTAACCCCTCCCCCCCTTGTGTTTGTCTTGTCCGTCATGTCTGTCTGTCGTCTTTCCCGGTACGTTATCATTTGTTCAAGATAAAAACAGAAAGACATTGGGAACATGATCAATAATGTATGACAGTGGGTTGACAGATAGTGTTTGATCTGCATCATGTCTCAATAAAAAAAAATTTTGTTGGAAAAAAAAAAGATTTTTTCAAGCATTGAATATTATTGTTTTTCCTGGACACATACTGTTTTTTGGTAGCTTAATTTCAGCCAACGCATTATTTTTTATGTTTTCATTTAATTATAGTTTTTATAAGGATTTTTTATAGACTTTTTTTGCACGATGGAGGAGGTTGATAAAGACACAGACTTCACAGATATGGACACTTATGTGGATGCATGTGGAGACGATACAAAAAGGTCAAAAAAAGCTGCACATTTGTTTGATGAGAGTAAGGAAGTGATCTGGGAAGTACCATCTGACCTAACTCATTACTTTGTAAAATTGGAACGGTTGCTGGTCCAAAACATAAGACTTTGGTGGGATATAACATCACAGGAAAATTACATTAGAAGTAATAGGATCCCACAGGGTTTACGCACTAAAAAAACCCTTCGTTTGGATTTTTAAACAAGCAATTTGAATTAGATTGGACTAAGGCTTTGGATCTATGTTCAGTCACATTGATGGAACTTATCATTCAACAGAAATCTAAGGAAAAGGAAATACTGATGACAGAAATTAATGTTCTTAGGAACAACTTGAAACCTTTTGCTAAAATGGATCAGTTTATAAAAAATGACAAAACCCTTTTGGCTAACATAGAATCCATTGAGGACTCAATCAGTGACAAGAAGCAATTAAAGTTTGAAAGGGACCGCATGGACTACACAAGGGGTCAGGTTTATTGCTGGCAAAAGCCCCAATATCGAGATAAAGTGGGGTCAAATACATTTAGAGACCCCAAGTTCTCTAATAAAGGGTGGTCCAAAAAAACACCTAATAAATCAATACTTAAGAACAAACCCATAGAGGCATCAAGTGTAGATTCAGATTTTTCTGACCATGAGCTAAGGTCCCATTCGGTTTCGTTTGAAGGGTCTTCAGATCACATAAGGGATAACCATGGAAGATCCAGGAGTGATAGCAGATCCTCCATCATATCTACTAATACTAAATCTAAACCTCTGGATCCATCTTCCTCTTCTTTTTTAGCGTCAGGATCGAGAAGTCGCAGAGAACCAGACGATCAAGGAGGAAACGGAGAAACACGCGGAAGATCAAAGAGGAAGAAATACACCTAGATGACCCAAGTAATAACAATGTTAACAACCTTTCAGGAGTGGACCTTTCATTCGAACAGTTATCTTTGCTTAACAGAGGTTTGGGGTTTGCACCAACCCAGGACTTTCAGTTGTTTCAAACGGTCATTGACCTTCAAAAATTTACAAGAAAGCTAACGTTAAAAAAGTTTTTTCCTTCCAGGGGACGTTTTGAACCTCTGGAATCAGATGTTCAATTATTGGATGCAGATTTATGTGTAAATACTAATGATGAGTTATCAGATTCTGTTCAGGTTGACAATCCTATTTTCAATTTTCAGGACACATGTGTTTTTTCAGACATGAATGCATTGTTGGAACAAAAGGGGGAACCTCTCAATACCTTTACACAATCATTTTTTGGGAATCATGAATCAGGCCTTAAACGAAAATCAGTCTTTTGCCCTAATTATAATAGGGGCCCCTTTATCAACACATTTGAAAAACTGGTGGAAAGGGATTTAAAATTACTGGCCCAAGGTTTTTCCCAGTCCAACATGTATTCAAACAATCTGACATACACAGAATTCCAACAACTAAATGTTCTGAAAAAAAGACATGATATTGTATTTAGGTCTGCAGATAAGGGAGGTGCCCTTGTGGTATTGTCCGCCAAGCAATACAAAGGTGAGGCTCTCAGACAACTGGGGGATAAAAATAACTATTCATTACTAAAGAGAGATCCTACCTTAGGATTTAATATCCAGCTTAATGAATTAATTGAGTTTGGTAAAATTCTATGTGTCATTGGTAAAAAGGAGAGTGACTATCTGAGCTGTCCACATCCCGTGATTCCGGTATTCCACCATCTCCCGAAGATCCATAAATCGCTACAGGACCCTCCTGGTCATCCAATAGTGGCGAGTATTGGATCTTTGGGGGATGGGTTATCGTGGTACAGTATGTGGACAGCTTTTTGCAACCTTTGGTACTTTGTTTGCCATCTTTTATTAAAGATTCTATGCATCTTATGGTCGATTTACAGGATGTGGTCTGGAAAACACAATATAGGTGGGTTACACTTGATGTAGTTTCGTTATATTCTATTATTAAACACGAAAACGGCCTTTTGGCCATAAATCCCTTTTTGGAATTATCTACATTATCTACTTCACTTTGCACGTTTCTTCTTGAATCAATATCTTTTTTTGTTAACCCACAATTATTTTATGTTTGATTCACAATTTTATTTACAGAAATTAGGCACGGCAATGGGCACAAGTTTTGCACCATCATATGCAAATTTATTTATGGGTTTTTGGGAAGCACATCACATTTATCACTGTAATAATCTGTATCGTTCTAATATTATTTTTTTCAAGAGATTCATTGACGACCTGTTAATGATATGGGATGGTGATGAGACATCACTCATATCATTTATTGATATGCTAAATAATAATAACTTAAATATACGGTTTACATATGAACACAATATAAATCACATAAATTATCTGGACCTCCTCCTGTACATCGATCATAATATGACTATACAAACGGATATTTTCCGAAAGCCAAACTCTAGAAATACCCTACTGTTTGCTCATAGCAGCCACCCTCGTTCACTCATAAAAAGCATCCCTAAAGCACAGTTTCTTAGACTTAGAAGACTGTGCTCAGATAATGATATCTTTCTTGAACAATCAAGGATCTTGGCTGAACGATTTTCGGACAGAGGTTATGAAGATAGCGATATTAACTCTGCATTTGAGTCAGCAAACTCCATTGAAAGAACAACTCTAATAAAAAATAAAAAATCTCGTAGTCGCAAGGAAACTTCACAATCTTTTTCCAATGACAGAGAAATAAGTCCTTTATTTATAATCATCTACAATCGCCAATCACGTCTTATATGTGATATTTTTAAAAAACTTGGCGAACTCTGTCATTGGATAAAGATATTTCAGAATTTGTAAAAAATGGGCCCCGATTTGTTTTTCGAAGGGCCAAAACAATTGCTACACATCTGTCACCAAGCTTGTTTAATTCGCAGTCAGGATATCCCCGGGTACAGGGAATACCTAAAGGTTTTTTCTCCTGTGGTAATTGCTCAATGTGCAAATATGCAAAGTCAACTAAGGTTATATATTTTAATAAAAACAAAAATAAACATTATGTGAACAGCTTTATAAATTGCAATTCCAGCTTTGTAATTTATGTTTTACACTACGGATGTGATCAAAGATATGTTGGGCGCACTATAAGACCGTTAAAGATGAGGATTGCGGAACATGTCCGATTGATTAAAAAAAAGGATCTAACACATCCTGTAGCTAGACATTTCCCCATGTGCTCTAAGGGTGGTATTGGGAATTTTTCCTATGCAGCAATAGAGCACATTCCCTGCCACATTAGAGGTGGGGACAGGGAAAATACATTGAACAAGTGGGAAATGTACTGGATTTACACCCTGGGCACACTTCATCCATTGGGCATTAACCATGAGTGGGAGCTCAAACATTTCCTGGTGGGTTAACTCTTCTATTCCCCCTTTTGAAGGTGTTTGGGGTGTACTCCATTGCACTATACAATTAATATAGAATACCTATGTCTATACGTGTCAGCTTACATGTTTATTAATATGATTATTTTCCGTATTCTAAGCATGAATTATTGTTTTTACAAAGTATTGAGTTACGGGTTATATATTTATTGTTTATAAGTAATTTTGTATGAACTTTATTATATAAGAATGGCATAAACTTTAAAACTCCTCCACAGTCCTTTCAATTACCTAATTTGTGATCAGTTCAGCACTATTGTTTTTAACCCTTGTTTTTAAATATATTTTTTTCAAATGTGTGTTTTGTATTTTAGTAGATTGTTATTCACATGAGATAGTTTCTATATTTGATTAAATAGCGTGATTTAATGTCTGTTCATTAATCCACAGGTGGGAAGGGAAGGTCCCTCCACTTAATTTGTAGCCAATCAGAGTGTAATTTGGTCTATATAGAAATGGTCTCATGTGTAGGGAAATCACTCTTTGATAAAGTCCGCATCCGGACGAAACGCGTCAGAGTTTCGCTTTTGCTGATGTTCACGTTGTTGATCTAATAAAGTTTTTTATTTTTTCTAATGCGTTTGGCTGATTGGAGGAGCTGTGACCGCAGTGTCACCTGTTTTTTCCCTTACCTCAATCTCCAGGTAATGCTGCAACATTTCTGTGACATTTCTGCAGACAGACTAATGGCCCATCGGATTAACACAGCGGGGGTCCCTGGCAGTCCCATTCAAACTGACCAGGGATCCCTGCTGTGTTAATCCGATGGGCCATTAGTCTTTCTGCAGAAATGTTAGAGAAATGTTGCAGCATTATTGGGAGATTGCCCCAGATTTTTCAAAGCAGTGTTCGGATACTCGTAGCTGCATCTATAGGTTACCCATTTGGGAGGGTACCTCGGGTGCTGGCTTCTGCGAAGCCCTTCTTCCACTCCCTCCAGGGAGTAATGTACATACTGTAGTCCTGAGGCTCAGAAACTCCCATTGAGGGTACTTGTGTCTCTGAAAAGTTTCTTTGGGATATGAAGCAGGGACTTCTAGGGTCCAAAGGTTGGCTTCTTGGGGAGGTTCCCCTTGGTTTCGGGGTGCCCTTTGAGAGGGTCCCTCCATAGGATCCTCTACGTTTTCATTTATAGTTTCCTCATTGTCTTCCGATTTTGCTGGCTCACCGTCCAGAGGTGTAGCCGGTATCTCTGGCTTGCAATCCCCCACTTGTGGGATAGGTAGGAGACGATTCCGGTGCCAGACCTTAACCCGGCCATCCGCGTCTTTTATGCAGTAGACGGGGAGGCCCAACATCTGTGACTCAACTTCGAACACTTCATCTCACCAATGGTCGGCCAATTTATGTTTCCCGGAGATTCCGAGGTTGCGGAAAAGCACGGCGTCTCCAGGACGAATCTCCCAATGTCTAACCTTATGGTCATATCGTCTTTTGTTTTTGGCGTTTAGCTGGGAGGAGGATTTTTTGGCTAGCTGATAAGCTTGTTGCAGGATTTCCTGAAGCCGTTGCATATATCTGAAGTGCGTCATATTGGGTACCCCATCGGTTGACGCACGTCTACCGGTAGCCGGGCTTCTTGACCGAACATGAGTCTAGCGTGGGGCCTCTGCACCCGCGCCCCCCCAATAATGTTTCGCCCCCCCGGGGGGGGGCGCTTCCCCCAGTTTGCACACCACTGGGGTAGACCATAGTGCACAAAGTATCTTTCCCACAGGATCTTTGCCACCGTGATGGACTTCTGGTCTTTGGTGGGGAAGGCTTGATCATAGCGTGTGTAATAGTCTGTGATGACCAACACGTTACCAATGCCTTGGGCATCTGCTTCAATGCATAAGAAATCCATACACACCAGGTCCATGGAACCCGAGGTCTTCAGGTGAGTCATTATGACGGCTATGGTGGATAGGGTCTTGTGCTGAATGCACCACGAGCATCGGCAGCAGTGTCTTCTACTGACTCTCACATCTGGGGCCAGAAGAACCGGTCGCGTAACAGCCCAAAGGTCTTCTCTATGCCGAGAAGGTCTATGGTTCATCATGGAGTGCTTTCAGAACCATATGTTGCAAGTTCCTGGGCAGGACCAGTTGCCTTCTATCTGGGGGCTATGGCATTGCACCACTTGATTGATAAGTCTACTCTATCTCAAATGTATCCATTTCTTGCATGAGTATCGCGACCATGTCGCTGGGGGCACGTTTCAGGATTGCAGGCTTGTTTTGCTGGATGGCCTGGCGGATAATGCCAGCCACTTGATCCCGTTTTTGATATTGCACCATATCCTTCCATGCAATGATCTTGTCATTAGTGATATTCATCCCCTCGGTCACAGTAGGCGACGGGAATGGCTTTGGATTGGCATCCCAAGGAATCCGCTACCCTCAGATCTGAGAAGGCCACCTTATCTTCCACGATAGCCGCCATGTTGCACATAGCTCGCATCCCTAGTCCAGGGATCTCCTCCCAGAGTTCATCATCCGGGGTGGTACCCAGTCCCGGTCTTCGCGATAGAGCGTCAGCTCCAATAGTCAGGGGCCCAGGTTTATATTTCAGTGTAAACCGGTAATTGGAAAGGGCTGCCTGCCATCTGTGGCTGGTGGTGTCCAGCTTGGCGGACATTATTATATATGTTAACGGATTGTTATCCGTCCGTACCTCAAAGGTGACGCCGTACAGGTAATCATGGAGTTTGTCCACGATTGCCCATTTGAGAGCGAGGAATTCCAACTTATGAACTGGATAATTCTGTTAGCTGGGAGTCCGACTGCGGCTGACATAGGCCACCGGTCGGAGGACAGCCGGGTACATCTGGTGCAGGACTGCACCTAGGCCGTTGAGGCTCGCATCTACATTGAGAATGTAGGGTTGTTCAGGGTCAGCATACGCAAGGGCAGGTGCTTCCGTCAAGTTCTTCTTCAGGCCTTAAATTCATTTTAAATTTTTTTAATATGTTAGACAAATGTATCATGTTGTTATTAAAAACCAATTTTTGAGCTTCACATATGTATTGATGTGGAGATAATTGTAACTTGCTGAATAGCACAAACCGACACCCTGTTGTATTATCTAATTATACTCACCATTATTCAATTAATTCCCAACCTGTGGGATTAAAGTGTAGAGTATATACAGTAAGGCCATTACACACAGTCAGAGTCACCCCTGAAGAACCCAAAGAAGGGGAAACGCGTAGAGTGACGCAGACCATCCAGCCCTACAGCAGACCGGAACCTCGGAGTCCCGGTGACGTCACTTCCGGTTTCGCCGAGACGCTGACACGCACCCGTGAGACGCACGCCTGACTACAGGGGAATCAGAGATCTGTCCGTTCCTGCTGCAGAGATCCGATCTATGAGATCTAAATGCCTAATACCTCTTTTAATCATGTGAGCGCATTGGATTATAATTACTTTTTATAAAACTTTTTATACAGTCTATGCTATGTTTGGTTCTCTTATCTGACACTAAGGTTACCCGAGCGTGCATCTAGATTGAAAGCCTCATTATCACCACTGAAAACTACAAAGCATCATCCAAAGATACCATTACATGTATATATCCCATCTCACATTTGTGAGTATTCTATACATCGATTTAAAGATAAAGCCATCAGTTTATTACAACAATATCAGAATATATGTTCTTCTGTCTTCACATGTTTGCGCTTCTCGAAGAACGACTCCACATCTATCATACAAGGGATTGAGAAAGCAATCCCACATTGGGTTACAGCTGCATTCATCAAACGTGTTTGTATTATGTATCACTGTTCAATCACTATTGCACTTATTATTTATTGCACTTTGATAATTAGAGCGCCACCACTGATAAGTACCTTTTTTCACTCACTGAGGAGCTGGACATTGCTAAAGAAACTATTGTCAATCTTGATACAGATCTCAAAGTCTCTCAGAAGG
This sequence comes from Ascaphus truei, assembly GCF_040206685.1. Taxonomy (NCBI): domain Eukaryota; kingdom Metazoa; phylum Chordata; class Amphibia; order Anura; family Ascaphidae; genus Ascaphus; species Ascaphus truei. Next base: position 31,419 of record NW_027457069.1, on the reverse strand, counting down.
AGCTTCAGACCCTCAACCTAGAGAAGGAAGTCTCACGCCAGGAGAGTGTCATTCTCAAAGCAGATGTGCGTAAATGGAAGGAGGACTGCAAAGAAGCCCTGAAGAATACAGAGACTGAAAAAGGAGAAAATTCAAGATTAAAAAGAGAAAACTTAAAACTGAAAGAAGAAAATTTTCAGTTGACAGACGAAGTCAAAGAAAAGTTTGAAGCAGAGCACCGACTGCAGAACCAACTGCAAGGTCTGCGTACACACCTCCAGTATGCTGAGGAGAAGCAGCAAGCGCTACAGGAAGAAAAACTGCAGGCTGCTAAAGAGGTACAAGTGCTGCAGGAACGTCTGAATACCCAGTACGTCCCCACAGAGCAGTATGAGGAGCTAAAGGCCACGCTACATGTCTTCAGAGCATCGTTGGAAGCGGAGCTTCGATACCAGGTGACTCTGTATGAGAGGGAGCGTGAGAAGGCTCAGAAACTGGAGCAAGAGCTGGAGAGACAGAGAGACTGTTCCATTCCCTTGAGTCAGTACACCAAGGAGAAAACGGACGCAGCGGCAACCTTGATGACAAAAATTACAGAGCTCCAGAATATGAAGGAGACTCTGATACAGATTCCTCCAATACGGAAAAAGGTATTGGCTCTGCCCAAGCACCAGTATCCCACAGTAACTAATGCCCGTAAGGACAAGGGTACAGTGAGAGTTGGGGACTCCACGCAACTTCAAAACAAAATTATGAAGTTTGAGCCACCAAAGAAAGCACTAGCCAAACCTACAGCTGCCCAACAGGCAACAAACAGAGGTAGGAGTGCAGAATCAAAGCCAGAAGAATTCTTAGCTGAAGAAGCTGAACTGGCGACTCCATGGTGTGGAGAAGCTGCAGAAAGACCACTTCAAGAGCAGAATTTATTCAGCTTATAGCAGCTTATTTTCATGTTAGGTGTTTGGGCTGGGAGAAGCTTAACTAATGGAGATGTGAACTAATTGCAAGGATTTCACTAGAAATACTCCCAAGTGAATGGAAGCTTTGTTCCCCCCCCCCTGTGTTTGGATAATTTCCTGATGAAAAGGAAAAGGCACAATAAAGCCTATTATAATTTCACATTATAAACGTCTCCAAATTGTGTACCTCTGTGAACGTCCGTCTACATTTGGTGTCCGAGGTGGGACAAGAGGCGTCCTTGTAGTTAAAAAGGACCGGAGATTTTTATGTGAATTTTTTTTTTATGCTTTTCACCTACAAACTGTCTGGAAAAAAAAAACCTCATGCAGCAGAGATCGGAATTAAAGGTATACACACCACTGAAACTTACAAAAACCCAGAAGAGACTGCTGAAGTAGCTAAACCTTATTTGGCCTATCACAAAGTGTAATACGGTCATTGAAATAGGGGTCTTTGTCTTTCAGTCATTGTCAGGGTTCAAGAAGTGAGTCAGCCCTTGGAAAGGGATAGGTGTTTGTTGTTTTCAAAGGTTTCGCTGAAGCAGTGAATACAGATGGTGACCCACGAGTGGTACTGATTTTGCAGATAAAGGTTGCCACACCACATAGGACTACCAGCTGTGAATGGAGTATATGCAGAAAAGTGTGAAAATTGATACAAGACTGTGCTGAAGCAGGGGAATTTTTAGCAAACCAATGCTGAGTGTAAAATTGCCCTATAGGAGGAAAAAGTGATTTCTGAACTGTGTAAAAGGTTTTTTCAAAACCAATTGCTGAATGTTGAGTCACCCTGCCGGGAATGAAAGAAATAGTCCATTGCAAAGAATGTTTTTTTTCTGCAAGTAAAAAAAGTTTGCCTATATATATCTTGGGAGCAAAAACAGACACCCAAAGTGTGAAGTGTGAATGCCATAATACCCAAAGATGAGACTGAAAATTATTGAACTCAGGCAGAAAACCAAATTCTGTTGCTGAAGCGGGGAGATTGCACCCTGCAAGAAAATGGTGTAAAGCAAATAGACTTTTTTTTACCTAGCAACTGCACATCTTGTATACCTGATAAAAAAATGCATGCACAATACTGCTGATATTGAAAAAAAATAAAAATTATCCAAGAAAGAAAAGTCTACAGAGATGCCTGTGAGAGCTACGACCTCTACAAGCAAAATATGCCCATCTGTAGGACTACCACAATTGGCGGTTCTAGCAAATACAGTGGCAACAGCTGCAATAGCGCCTCCTGGGGTCAGGAAGAAAATTACACCTGATAGCCAAAATTGGAGGACAAGATGCAGTGTTCCTGTAATGAACCCTACCCCACAGAGGAGTGGCCCTTTCAGTCCAATAAAGAGGAAGACATCTCTTACGGGGAACCCGAACAGAGTCACACCCACAAAACACCCCAAGAATGGTGGGGGTGCCTGAACTCGGCACGAACAGAAAAGACCGCTCCCTTTGATGACGAATATGATCAACAGGAGACAGAGCGGGAGCAGCAGATCACCCAATATTTCTGTCAGCTAAAGCAACTGCAAGAAAAGCCTGGCGTATATAATGAAGCTGCTAAAATTTCAAATGAAGATGGAGACCCCAATATCCCTGAAGGGATGGTGTCATCCAAATCAAAAAGGCGGAAAAAGAAAAAGAAAAGCAGTTCTTCACTTACCGTGGAAGGAACAGACACGTCCGCAGATTCTGTGGAGGAAAAGGGGGGCCGAGTTGCCCTGCAGACTAGAGAAAATTGAGAATTCGTCCCACGGTTAACCGAATATCCAGAGGGCCCAAGGCAGAAGTCGTGTACCCCAAAGAAGTGTCTGTCCGGTGCCAACAGTGAGGAACCCTCAACTAGTCATCCCAGGGAAGCGGAGCCAGAACCAGTGAGTGACGATCCCTTGACCAGCCCTGAAGACGCCCTGAAAAATTGCCAGGCATGACTGTGATCTGCTCTGTGAAGAATTAGGAAGAGAGAGAAAAAATAATGCTGAGCTACAGAAGACTGTGCTCGCAATTTACTCTGCGGCCAAGACCGAATTGGAGGATCTCAAGACTGAGCTAGATACTGCAAAGGCTACTATTTCCGCCATGGATGAAAAGCAGAGCCAATCTGATAAAATGGTGGCTACGCTAAAGCGGAAATATGAGGAGGCACTGAAGCAGATGACAGTCTTTCAGCAAGAGGTTCACACTCTTCGTATAGAGCTTGATGCCTCACATCATGAGACCAACAGCTGCCGCACAGACCTGGAAGTTTCCAGAAAGGAACTACACAGTCTCACTGAGGAGCTGGACATTGCTAAAGAAACTATTGTCAATCTTGATACAGATCTCAAAGTCTCTCAGAAGGAGCTTCAGACCCTCAACCTAGAGAAGGATGTCTCACGCCAGGAGACTGTCAGTCTCAAAGCAGATGTGCGTAAATGGAAGGAGGACTGCAAAGAAGCCCTGAAGAATACAGAGACTGAAAAAGGAGAAAATTCAAGATTAAAAAGAGAAAACTTAAAACTGAAAGAAGAAAATTTTCAGTTGACAGACGAAGTCAAAGAAAAGTTTGAAGCAGAGCACCGACTGCAGAACCAACTGCAAGGTCTGCGTACACACCTCCAGTATGCTGAGGAGAAGCAGCAAGCGCTACAGGAAGAAAAACTGCAGGCTGCTAAAGAGGTACAAGCGCTGCAGGAACGTCTGAATACCCAGTACGTCCCCACAGAGCAGTATGAGGAGCTAAAGGCCACGCTGCATGTCACCAGAGCATCATTGGAGGCGGAGCTTCCATACCAGGTGACTCTGTATGAGAGGGAGCGTGAGAAGGCTCAGAAACTGGAGCAAGAGCTGGAGAGACAGAGAGACTGTTCCATTCCCTTGAGTCAGTACACCAAGGTGAAAACAGATGCAGCGGCAACCTTAACGACAAAAATTACAGAGCTCCAGAATATGAAGGAGACACTTATACAGATTCAGAGAAAGCAAAGTGCGCAGATAAATTCCCTGAGAAGAGACTTGCAAGACGCACTCAAACAGGTTGAGTCTCTGCAGACCAGTAACTTACAGATTCCTCCAATACGGAAGAAGGTATTGGCTCTGCCCAAGCACCGGTATCCCACAGTAACTAATGCCCATGAGGACAAGGGTACAGTGAGAGTTGGGGACTCCACGCACCTTCAAAACAAGATTACGAAGTTTGAGCCACCTAATAAAGCACCAGCCAAACCTACAGCTGCCCAACAGGCAACAAACAGAGGTAGGTGTGCAGAATCAAAGCCAGAAGAATCCTTAGCTGAGGAAGCTGAAAAGATAGGACGTTCTCTGGAAAGGGAGGTGGAGGTGCAACTGAGTCCCAAAGAAGCTGAACTGGCAACTCCGTTGTGTGGGGGAGGTGCAGAAAGACCACTTCAGGAGCGGAAAACTCAAAGGGCTAGTCCTAACTGCTCTACAACTGTTGCCATACAGTTTGTCTACAAAAAGAGGAGTGCCCGACGCAACGGAAATCTCATGACCGCGCACTCGGTAAAAAGACTTTACTTGGAAAAAGTCCTCCTTGAGCGACTGAGGAGTACTGATCTCAAGCACCTTCGGGAGGAGACAAAAATAAACTGGAGAAAGGGCTCCAATCCCAGCGGGACAGAGGGTTCTCTTCCTCCATCCACTCTCATTCAAGTCACAGAAAGATCTCAAATGAGAGTGGAAGGATGGGCTTTGGCCGTGGTAAGCCCGAGCTTCCCACAAACAGGGGAGGTATGTAACAGGGGACTTATCCCTGTTCACAAATGTGCCTCTAATCCAGCAGTGTGGTGGTTAACTGCTGGTAGGAAATTAACTAACACCACCTGCCTGATTGCTTAGAAAAGCCTGTCTTTTGAGACAGGAAGTGAGACTCCTTTGCTCACACCTGAGCTGAACTTTGGAGACAGGGCAGAGATTCCTTAGTCCACAACTGGGCTGAACCAAGGAAGGGACACTTGTTTTGAGCCCTGCCAGAAGAAATAGCAGAGCTGCTTTCAAGACACAGGGGAAACTTCTAAACCTGAATGCTGACAAAACCTGAGGAAAAGGGAGCTGAACCAGGGACAGAGAAGATTTTCCCTCCAAACCACAAGGAACAGATAAGACTTTTATTTACAAGACTTGATATATCTGCTCATTTCATGCTATATATTTGGGGCTTGTAAAGAGCCTAGCTAACCAACCCAGTCAGAGAGGGCTGAGCTATATGTGTAGATAGTCTCCAAAGCAGAGATAGGTTTTCTTTGTTTGGCTCACTATTTCGCTTATGTTGTTTTTTTGCTGCGACAGGCACAATAAAGCCTTGTTATGATTTCACCTTACAACAGTCTCCATTGTGTACCTCTGCACACATCCACCTACACACCCCTACCCCCCAAAGAAAAAGAAAGAATGGCAAATATTGTTAACTTATCAAAAACATGATTCAGATTATGGTTTATTTAAATCAGTCCTTAAAAAAGGGTTTATTTTATTTTGAACTTGAAATTCAATTTGAATGTGTGGGGTATTCTCCATGAAGGGCTTATTACATGTTAATTGCTTTGGGTAAAGTTTGGCTTTGTGTGTGAAGTGGTTGGGAGTGGGCTACATTAGGTGCTGCAGTGGCAGTGTGTGGGATTAGTAGTTCAGAGAAATCTTATGGCCATCGGTTAAACTCATTCCATGCCAAAAAAAAAAAAATTACTTATCGCGCGTGCGCAAACTGGGGAGATAACAGCTCAACAGAGCCTCAAAGCCTCACAAGTTTTTGATGAATAGCTCTGTCTGGTGGGGGGGGGGAGGTGTGGATAAACATTAGGGGTGGGCTACACTAGTTAGTTGCCAAGAAGGGCTAATCAGATTAACATATTAAATTTGAGAAGGGATTATCACACGTGCGCATGCGTTACCGTAAACAAAGCCTCAAAGATTTTAAAGAATGGCTTTGGGGTTTGGGGGGTGGATGGATGAGTCATTCTCGCCAATACAAATAAATACAAATGAATTGTTTGGGAGAGGTGTCGATAAGAAGTAGAAATACTTGAAAAATATATAGAGACCATTGGCAGCTCTAAAGACACTTAAATCCCAGCACCTGTGGAAGGGATTGTGGTTATATGAGGCAGTAAACGTAGTATGAAATGGCTTGTTGTCAGCAGCCTTCACATGCAGGGGTATTATAATGATCAGGAGACAGTGTATATAAGGGTGGCAGTCTGTATATCTCTCTGTGGAAGCGAGTCTCTACAGTATTCTAGAAATACTTCAGCCTTGTGTGTGTGCGGGGGGGAGGGGGCGAGCGATTTTTTTCAGACTTGAAATTCTAATTGAATGGGAAGTCATACACGCATGCGCATAAATGTGATGATACGCATATGCGTTTCAACAAGGTTCCAATGAGACATACACGCATGCGCATAAAATAAAAACAGTATGAAAAGAAGAGTAAGCCTAGCAAAAGTACTGATTAATAAATAATACATATAGAAATGTGATGACACGCATACAGTATGCGTTTCGACAAGGTTCCAATCCGCATGAGCGGGAAAATATTTTATATTCGAAAGAAGACGCGATGTTATATTTTTGTAATACTGTACTTCTTTTCCCTTTAGTATCATGTATACAGTACAGTATGTGTCCTATTTTTTATGTGTATGGCTGAGGAGCCTCATACTACTGTATACAGTATGAACTCGGAACGTGAATTAATTTCTACTTCAAATATAAATCTTCAAATTTACAATTACTGTGCGCGCACACACAGACTTGCAGAAATGTACAGCTGTAGGTTGAATTGCTATTAGACTTTTAAGGCAACAGCTCGCGATCGCCCACTTGAGTTTCTAGACAGTATTGCAGACAACGCTAAAATGCAATTTATGCGCACAATAGAAAATTTAATTGAAAACCGATTGAAAAAAGAGTCAATTTCTAAATGGTTAGAAAACAGAGCGCGGCTGGCCGCGGTTTTCAGAGCGGCGCACGCCGCTTTAAAATAAAGGCTGGCGCAGCTGTATGTGTTGCGTAACCTGCGGCTCACAGGAGGCCTGGGCCTCCGCTGCTGGGAGCCTAGGTTGTACCTGATCCGTAGGGTGACAGCGCCTCCACCTGTACGGGATCCTACTATGTGGGATAACCCTGTTACAGAACCCCATGCAATAATACAGTACACACACTGGTAAAAGTACCAGTTTACTGCATGCATAGAATAACAATAATACCAGTCCCCCCAACTAGGCCACGCACGGTCGTGCCCTCCAACACACTGTCCACACCTGGTAACACAGTCCCCAAAGTACCTAGGGGTCCTTGGGCACACAACCACCCTGGTGTCCACAGTAGCCCCCCACCCAAGTGTGTGAGACAGCGCTGCCCCACTTGTCGAGGTGAGGTACCTGCCGGCTGGTCCAGCACCCGATAATGCCACAACGTAAGGACAGGATCCACTGATCCAGCGACGGTTGTGGTCAGCGACGAGTCCGCCTCAGCGTTGGATGGTGTCCAGCTGGAGGGTCTCACACTGAAGAGAGTCTCTCATATAGGGTGACCAGATTTTCAAAATTAAAAACCGGGACACATTAAAAAAATATTTATAAAACAAATTACATCACATGACGCACCCCATTGCCATGACAACGAGACACTGACGTCAGACGGTGACATGTTGCCATGACAATGTGGCATCACGTGATGCCTCGGCGCCATAATGCGTCCCGTTGTCATGTCAACTTGATGCCGCGTGACGTCAGGGAGCGGCTCGTTGTTATGGCAATGTGCATTATGTGACGTCGCGCGGCCATGTTAACGGAATTTGGAGGGGAGGATACAGCCAAAGGCAAGATAAATATATAATAAATAGATCTAAAAAATGTTCTCCACAAAGAGCCACTGACCCACACACTCACTGACCCACACACCCACTGACCCACACCGACACACAGAGCCACTGACCCACACACCCACTGACCCACACACCCACTGACCCACACACTCACTGACCCACACACCCACTGACCCACACCGACACACAGAGCCACTGACCCACAGAGCCACTGTCCCACAGAGCCACTGACCCACAGAGCCACTGACCCACAGAGCCACTGACCCACAGAGCCACTGACCCACAGAGCCACTGACCCACAGAGCCACTTACCCACAGAGCCACTGACCCACAGAGCCACTGTCCCACAGAGCCACTGTCCCACAGAGCCACTGTCTCACAGTGCCACTGTCCCACAGAGACACTGTCCCACAGAGCCACTGTCCCACAGAGCCACTGTCCCACAGAGCCACTGTCCCACAGAGCCACTGTCCCAAAGAGCCACTGTCCCACAGAGCCACTGTCCCACAGAGCCACTGTCGCACAGAGCCACTGACCCACATTGACCCAGAGCCACTGTCCCACAGAGCCACTGTCCCACAGAGCCACTGTCCCACAGAGCCACTGTCCCACAGAGCCACTGACCCACCGAGCCACTGACCCACCGAGCCACTGACCCACCGAGCCACTGTCCCACAGAGCCACTGACCCAGAGACCCACAGAGCCACTGACCCACAGAGCCACTGTCCCAGAGCCACTGTCCCACAGAGCCACTGTCCCACAGAGCCACTGTCCCACATTGACACAGAACCACTGTCCCACAGAGCCACTGTCCCACAGAGCCACTGACCCACAGAGCCACTGACCCACAGAGCCACTGACCCACAGACCCACTGACCCACAGAGCCACTGTCCCACAGAGCCACTGTCCCACAGAGCCACTGTCCCACAGAGCCACTGTCCCACAGAGCCACTGACCCAGAGCCACTGACCCACAGAGTCACTGACCCACAGAGTCACTGACCTAGACACAGTGGCTCTCACTGATCCACACAAGCACACACACAGCGCCACTGACCCCCCCTCCCCACACACACAGAGCCACTGACCCACACATACACACACACACACACAGAGCCACTGACCCACACACAGAGCCACTGACCCCCCCCCCC